>NC_142929.1:135335710-135418210 GCF_046866305.1 Octopus bimaculoides
CTGAGGGACAGTGTAATTAGCTGCTCTCTTCCCCAAAATTTTTGGTTTGTTGTGTTTGTTAGAAATTAATATTACAACATTCGATATAAAATGCAGTTCTCAGCTAAATGCCTAATAGTATTTAGTTTTGGCCCACAGCATTATAAGTTCAAATCCAAATGTGAATTCAATCAAATATCAATATGCTCCTCTCTCCGAACAATAGGTTGCAATGAACCAAAGAAATTTTACCTGGTTGAGATGTATTTTTATTATCTAAAACTTAGATAAGGAAGCAAGCTGGTAGGATTGTTAATATATTGGACAAAATGCTTAGCAGCATTTCTTCTGACTCGTTACATTCCGAGTTCAACTTTATCTTCCATCTTGTTGGAGTCAATAAAATAAGTACCAGTTAAGCACTGGGAGTCAATGTGATTGACTATCCCAATTCACCTAAAATTGCAGGCCTTGTACCTAAATTTGAAACCATTATCTATCATATAGATATTACCTTCTATCTTTCCTTTCTAGGTCTTATTTAACAGGTTGAAAACTATACCACCAACTCTTTATATCTATAAAGACACTTCAAGTGTTTCCAGACAAGTGAATTAGTGAACCATATATTATATATATATGTGGTTTTCTTCTTTTTTTTTGTTTTTGTTTTTGACAATTCTTCTAAGAATAAATTTTCATTAGCTGCTGAAATGTTTTGTTAAAAGAGAACTTAACAAAAACAAAATTAAAAAAACAAAAAAAGAGAATTGCGAAAACCCAAAAAGAAATTGAACAATTTTTAAAGGAAACAATTGTGCTATGAATTTCCTTGAATTTACAATTCTTAAAAATCTTTTATGGTAATGAGTCCGAATGATCTGCCAAAGATCTTTCAGAATTATTTCTAGAAATTACAATTAGTGCCTATTTACTGTAAGAATATTTTGTATTAGTTCTTCTTGTCATTTTTGTCATTGTTGAATTAACATACATAACATATATATATATATATTCTGCTTTTGATATTTTTTGGGGCTTGTACTTCATTTTTCAGCTTAATGTCCAAAACAATACATATATTCATCTATGTGTCTATGTGTGTGAGCGTGTGTGTGGAAGTATGTTTAATGTAATTTATTAATTACCACAGTGCCTAACTTTTATCTATTCCTGATTTAGGTCTTTTATAGTAGCAGTGAAACGATTATCGTATTCTGTGACCAGACATTAAATTATATATATATATGAACTATATATATATATATATATATAATAATGATAATAAAATACATTAGATATATTATAGGAATGTCAGTATTTTCAGTTTTTTTTTTTTAATCTTAAATTCAAGAATTACTTCTGATAAATTCCTGTTAACAAATGTCACTTTAAAAACTAACAAAAAAAAAAATCAATGCTGGTGCTATGTTTGTTTTCTTATGTATTTTTAAATGACTCTCTCTCCCTCCCAAACTCTACTTCACTAACTTCATTTCTCTCAGTTTAAGTGGTAGTTTTTTAGGTGTTTTTTCATGACTACAATGGAAGGCATACCTGTTGAATTACAAGGTCTTTTCCTTTATCTTATTTAGTTTTTTTTTTCCTTCCAGGATTGCTAAAATATGTTCCATCATGTCTGGGTTAATTCAAACAACATTTCTTTCCTCCTTTTAATTTGTGGTCTTGAAGCAAAAGGCAAATGCCATTTTCTGCAGCCTCAGGTTAGCTTGTACCTTGAGTGAAATTGAGAATTGGTGAAACAGAAATGGTATAGAAGCCTGTCACAAGGATTATACCCCTGATAGGAGGGCACAGCTTTTGTCACACACACACAGTGTTGTGCTGATTCTGCCCGAAAATTGTGTAGAAGGTACATGTGTCTGTGGAATGCTCAGCCACTAACACAATGATGCAATTGATCAAACATGCTGAAGAATCATCCATCCATATATACACGTGTGTATATATATATTCTAAGTTTTTGTGAGTGATTTGGGGGCTGGAATGAGAAACTCCAAGTAATTACTTACACAGAATTGAATTATGCTACTCTACTCTACCTAGCAATATTGAATACTTTCATTTCACACTAGTGTGATATTACTATCTTATACATATATGTGTGTGTGCATGCATATGTATATATATATATATATATATATAATTGAAGCACAATAACCATGGGGTGAATGTGACAGAATACTAAGTATAATTCTGTTGTGCTTTTTGTCAAAGCTAATCACTCTGCTCCAGTCTACCTTTCAACACACAAAATTGTTTTTTTTTTAATAATTCTTGTGAATGTCATGAGTTTCGTAAACCATTGAAACATCAGGACATCATTGAAGTCTTTGTCATTAAAGCAAGTCAGCCTGATAGAGGTCATTCTCCAAGCCAAGGGAAGAATTGGCCACAGCAATTTAAAGTAACAAAATGTTCGTTAATTTTGCAGTTTTGCTTCATAGTAAATGCCCAGTGGCACATATTTACAGCTAGGTGGAATGTCTGTTGAGACTGAAGCATGTTTGGTCATTAAACACAAAGTAGCACTGATGATAGGAATAGAACTACTATCCCTTCAATTGCTAGTCAAACATCCTATCATTTCAACCAGTGACAGCTAGTATGTTGAAATATTCTAGTCAAAACATTCATACATCTTATGTTTGCTCTCTGATTTACAACCAAGCTCAGTTGAAATAAAAACCATTCGCTTTAGATTATAAATTGTCTGACAAGAAAAAAGATGTTAATATATGCTCTCAGATGGTTTTGCTATTCTTAGTTTTCATTAGTGGACATTGCAGCTGTGTGTGTGTGTATGTGTGTACAGAGAGAGAGTAGGAGAAAGAGAGAGGGAGTCGTCATAAATGACCAATATTGGAAATGAAATTAACATTTTTTGGTGCTGAGGCAATTACTATATTGCACAATATTCTAACTGTACACATCACATTATTTTCTGGTTCTGGGCTCCAGTTCATTCTAAGTTCCCAGTACATTATGTGACATGTTTTTTTTTGTTGTTTCTTCTTGTTTTTGTGGGGATTTTTGTGTTTTTTAGGGGTGTGTGGGTGCCTACTTCAGCTCTTGGTAAAACAAAATGTGCGTCTTTAGTTTTTGCCATAGACTTTTATACATAACCTACAGCTCAGCTATAGCTTTATCATTGCTAGTCATTATATATATATATATATATATATATATATATATAAATGAAAAAGAAATGCTACCTTTCAGCTAATGTATTTACTGAACTAGTTGTCTGTCATATTTATCCATACTTTTCTGTAGTTATCTTGTAAACATTTTAAAAGAAAGTTGAGTTATTTATTATAAACAAATAATGAAATTTGGAGATTGGCAGTATTTATGCATTTGATAAGGTGTTATTGTTATAATTTTTCTCTTCTTAGTTAATCCTCTCAATATATATCAGTTAATTTCGAATATTTGTTTTCTTATTCTTTGTCTAAATTCCTTTCAATTTCCTCCAAGCAGCTGAAATTTAATTGCACATTGACCGTGTAATTTAAATGTCAGATTAGGTTTTTAAAATTTAATTCTCCCGCTGTTATCATAGTCTAACTTTCATTTATGTTTTCATAATGCATAACTAAAACTAGCCTTATCCATTTAGCTCAAGTATATTGTTTATTTAGGTTCGTGCTCCTGATCTCAACACTAATTTCTTCCCTTTGTCATAAAACCTAAACTGATATACTATCCTCATCGCTAAAAGTTACAAAATGTCTGTATAAAATTAACCCTTTTGTTACCATATTGCTGTTGAAATACATTACTTTTATTAATTTTGAAAACAATGAATTTAGGAAAATAACTGTCACTTTTAAGCTGGTATTGGAACATAAATTAAATGAAAATTTGGTTGAAGGTCTGAATTTAAATCATTTTAGTGTAGAACCGGTGGTGGTATTAAAAGGCTTAAGCTCAGAACCTATCTTAAATATAAGCTTATTTTCCAGATTAAATTCAAAGAGATACTTTAAAATTATATTATTTTCATCTCCCATCCACATTAAAATATAGTTATAAACAATTTAGAAAATACAACTGGTTTTATAACCAAATAACCCAACTCTAGAGATATTTACTGCTTTCTTGGAGGCCTCTATTGAAATTTAGAAGCAAAATTTCTTTTTAAACAGGTGCTTTATTTTACAAACATCAGTATATTTAAAATCTGTTTACTTTGATAGAGTTTTGGCTCAAAGCATTTTGTTTTATATCATATCAGAATAATTTGTATCAAGCCATCATTTCGAATTAATTAATTCTATTTCCTTAAATTTTGGAATTTTAGATGTAAGCAATCAATTTGTATTCTAGCATAGTTTTACCAACACTGGCGTTTGACTGTCTTTTCCTCTTTTTCTAAAAAAAATTTTAATTGTACATCTGAAATTGTAGATAATTTCGCTTTTTTACTGCATCTAAATTTTGAGATATTTTAAATTTTAAAAAAATTGAAATTTTAACAAATACTGATATAGAGCCTTAAATTGACTACATAACTTGAGATGACTGTGTATATAAAGCATTCAAATAGTGTGTCTAGTTTAAACACAATAAGGTATTGAGCAACTTTTATACAGCTCATTTACAGTTTTTTTTTGTGTGTATTTTTTATAAAACCAAGGTGACATTGCAACAAACTAGGTCAGTTTTAAAAGTAGGGAAATGTAAGCTAACTTTAAATCTTTTATGATTTCCTTTTAAAATACTTGAAACTTTTAAATCACATAAATAATATTGAATCAGTTTCAGTTGTTATAATCAGTAGACTACACTCTGTAATGATTCCCGATATTTTGAGCAGTGACACCTAGTAGCCAATAATTCCAGTCAGAAGAATTGAGCAGCAACAATTGAAGTTCTTACTGGCTCAATATAGTTCATTGATGTACTGAGCACAGTATAACTGAGTATTTTTTTTAGTATTTCAGTGCTAAGTCTACGACTTCCTACATAGCCAGAGCTATAATTCATAATTCAGAACTGTTTAACCAATTACATCTCTCACCACACCAAAATACTACTGTGATGTTTAATAAACTATAGCATAAAAATAACATGTTCTTTTGATGTCAAAATTAAAATAATACTGTAGAGATTCTACTCTTTCATAATTTTTTTAATTGAAAATAACATGGTGATTTCAAAGATAGAATTAACATTTACAATAGTCACTAATATATTAAAAAATAGACTTTTTTAAACAGTTCAAATCTAGCTTAATATCAACTTAGCATTTCATTGCTCAAGGTTCAATAAAAATTAGAAGTACTTAAGTTTAATTTAATTATATATATTTCCCCTCCTAGTCTAAAAGTAACAATTGGCCTAAGAATGCCTAAATAAAAGAAATAACTGTTCATTTCTATAGAGAAATAAGCTGTAGTCCTTTTCTTCTAGGTAAGCCATTAATTTGTCTCTGTAGTATAAGCACCAATGCTATGCAATGAGGTAGTAATATTTACAAACACTCTGGTTTTGTACAAAAGGGGGAAAATATTTAAATCAAAGACATGAATTTGATTAAATTAAATGAATTTTGGCAAAATTTCCCAATGGTTGAACAGTAAATATCCATTGTGTTAGTTTAAAGTGTTTTTTTGTTCTTTAGACATCAATTTCTTAACTATTTTATAAATAAAACACATTAAAAAATCACATTAATAGATAAGTATTTGATTTTACATTAGATTTAAACAAACTGTAGCTAACCAATTAATAAGTGTTAGGTTATTCAATATATATATATATATATTGGTTAAAATTCCAATATACTTTAAATCATTTCAAATGGGAACTAATAAAAATGGGTAATTCAAAATATGTAGAACATACACAATTTTAAATTATTGTCTTCTGTATGTTGTGTGCATATGTCTGTATTGTAGCCTGAACTGCAGTTGCTTGATACCCTGTTCAACATATACAACAAAAAAATAGAGATATTACACCACTTTTTTTTTTTTAAAGATGAACTGTATTGTATTGTAATTTAAGTTTGCTGTGTTTGAATAATTATGTTCTAACATCATCATCTGTTGTTCAGGAATAAATTAAGCTTCTAATAAAAGCAGTTTCGGTGGAGAACAAAAACTCCAAATGAAGACAATCTGTATTTGTGAGACCATTTTAATCTAAGCTATGATGCTTTAATTTTCTTTTGATAATCAATATAGCAACATGGTATACATTTTCAGTAAAAATGAAACTAAAGAAAAAAAAAAAAAAAAAAACAAAGCAAAAAAGTTTTTAAAAAAATTTGTCGTGAAGAATTGTGTATTTTATACAGAATTTCTTATTAAAAAAATATAAAATGAGACTGAAAAATGGCCAACTTGTCAGTTGAAATTTAATGGGCACTAGTTGAGCTGCTAAGATCTTTGGAAATGTTATTTTCACTACCATGATTTTTAGAATGCTCAAATAATTGTATTGGGTTATTTTAAAAGCTGTGAAAGAAAATGTTAGTGGGTTTTTTTTTTGTTGTTGTTGTTGTTCCTTGTTTGTTTTGTGTGTATGTGTTTCAATTAACAGCTTGAAATTCCTAATTTCTTGAAACCACTGTTGTACATAAAGGAAAAAAAAAACAAAAACAAAAACAAACCCATTTGGACTTTTTAATTTTGTGGATTTTCTTGAAAGTTAACATTCTTTATTAATGTCCGACTTCCAAAATTCTCTGTTCTGCAAAGTTTTGGATAATGTAAACTTCTTGATGATGACAGTATAATACAATTACAACGCTCAGTACATAAATAATAATAATAATATTGATGAGGATGCCTGAGTGTCGAGAAAAATGTACTTTGGGGCATATAAAACTCAGTACCTAGTGCATGAGTGAAAAACAGCAATGTTACTTTGGGCAAACAACACTCTGTACATAGTGCACGAGTATGGAAAAAAAAAAGAAGAAAAAAACAGAACAAAAACAATGTACTTTGGACAAAATAAATTTCTAAAAATTCTCATATACATTTTGTAAGTTTTTTTTTTTTCATCCTTTTCTTTTTGATAACAAACATCATCTCTATTTCTTCTGAGGTTACCTGTTGATCTTACTTCTCTAAAACCTTTCTCATTGTCCATTATCTCTGTGTCTGCCTTTCTTGTATAGATTGGATGGGTTGTCATGGGTTAAGTTGGTTCTTACTGGAAGTTACTTCCCTCCTGAATGTGTTGAACAGCCATGTCTCACCTTCACTCTAATCTATGATTAATTATTCCTTATATATAAAAAAAAACTTCTGCAGCTTTTGTTTTTAGTCCAACCGGAATAACACTAACAAGCTTATCAGTAATACTAATTAGCAAACACTAATTTGAGTTAGAATTTTTATCCAAAATTTACAGCTAAATTTACAAAAAAAAATCTTGATTGTCGTAAAGAGGGAAACAATATTGAAAAACTTCAATCTAAAAATAAAATTGAGGAGGAAATCTCAGATAAATGGGAAGGTCATTGTTGGATGATCAAAAAGTTGACAGAAAATGGTTGGGTGGGGGGGATGCTCAAAACCAAGCACGAAAAAAAAATAATTCAAAGGTATCAACTGATCAGGAAATAGTAAGAACATTAAAAATGTAGGAGTGTCCCCAGGTTAATGAAGGTTTTTAATGTATGAAATACAATTGGAGAAAGAAGAGTTTCGTTTTGGCAGACACTACTGAAGAGGTAAGGAGAGGCTGGTTAGTGACATCCAACTCAACATGGTTTAATCACATTAGTTGCTCTGTGGAAACAAGAAACTGATTGGTTAACAGATAACACCAGATGTCACTGAAAGGAACTATCACATACCACGGAAAATAGAGACAAGTGGAGGATCAGAGTTCACTGCAAGGTTCAGTTCTTGCATTGCAGTGGCTTGTATATCCCAATGGCTGATAGCTATGCACAGCAGAGTACAAACACCTGGTAGGATTTCTCATGCTGAACAGATCAAAGGACAGAAGCTGGACTAATATGGACCATCTCTTCCCAGAGGTAAAAATAGACTTTCTTAGGGCCAACACCTCCTACCTAGAAAAAGAAATGAAGTTACAAAAGCATCAATGAGAATTAAAGACCAGAAATCTCTAGGAGAAGGTTAGCCTTCTCTCCAGGGAAACATCCCCTTTTACTGAAGGAGTGGTCCTGTAGAGTCCAGAGTCAAAAACAGTGGAGCAAAGTCACCAATGGCCTCAGCTCCATAGGGAGCAAAGGGCTTAAGTAAGGAGGATCGGAGTCATGTGAATCTGAGCAAGCTTGACCCAATGATGATGATGATGATGATTCTAGCATAGAACACATCACAAAGCACCATAAAAAAAAATCACCCAAACAAATACTGAATCAAAACAAACCTCAACAGTAATCTAAGTATAATTTTTTTCTTCCTATTACAATCCCCAGAGCTAACAACAAACTTCTAATAAAAGCTAAGTGCTTTCTACCCAAAGCACACAGCAACAGCCAAAGTAGATGATGTATGTCATACAACCATATTACAATCAAAGCTGATTATACAACAATGCCTCACTTGCAAATTAGAAAGAACTATTTTATTGAACTAAGTAACTTTACCAAATACTTACATTACATTTTACAATTAACATAGCTACAGAACCAACACAACACTTAAAATAATTAACTGAACCTGCAAAATGCAAGACATACCAAACCATGATTGAGGTCTCAAAATCATGTGTCCTGTGCTTTGCTTGAAACAAATATGTCATGAAAACACTAGAACTGCAAGCTTTCAAATTACAAACCAACACAAACCATATTTAATACTAAGTCTTGTATTAATATATACATACCACTCCAGCCACTTTCTAAGCTATAAAACTTTAACAACTGCACAAATACCATCATAGACAAAGCACAACAATAATTCCTAATTAAAGTTCAAAATCAACAGTTTGGGAGAGAGTGTCAGTCAATTATATTGATCTCAGTATTTGACTAGGAATTTGTTTGTCATCCTTCCAGGACCAATAAAATGAATTTGATCTTAATGAGATTTGAACTCAGAATATAAAGAATACCACAAGGCCAAAGAAATAGGAGAAGTCAGTTTAAATCACCTCCAATACTTTTGGTGACAACTAGTCTAAAGACTTCAGCTGTGTTCCTCCAAAACATTTTCTCCTTCTCAATTAAATAAGATCCATATCCAGACACCAATAGCCTGGCCATGAAAATTGAATCTCTTATATTCTTTGTTTTGGTTTACCATCTGATATATACTCAAAACTATGTATTGTAACTTCCTTGAATTGTTAATCAGCACCACTGTATGTGACAAATTTGGTCTGAGAATTTTGAAACAAAGTACAGCAATGATAAAGCCCTGGGAAACTAAAAAAAAAGAGCAATATGCCATCTAAGAGTCATGGTAATCTTAAATCTAGATACAAATTAATGTTTTTAAATGCCTTCAGTTTTGTGACAAGATTCAGTTTTCGATTCTTTCATGAAAAGTACTGATCTACATTTCAATAGTCATAGAAATCTGTACATTCTTTATTCTGAGATGGTGTTTTTAGCATTGCTGGCTACATCACATTTCAGAAAAACACATTTTATTGTTGTGGAGGTCATGTGAAGGTTTGTGTTCATTCAAGCTTTTCAGCAATTCCTTGTGACTATGTGAACCAGTTGCAATAAGGGCTACTCATATAAATAAGCATATCAATACTTCTACTTGGAAGAGCAGGTTTCTCAAGATTGACAGTAAGGGGTGGTTATTGTGAATTACTGAATAAGGGCAACCTGGCAGGCATTGCATTTTTGTCAGTCCCAAGCAAGGTTGCACAATACTACTGAGAGAGTTGTGACAAGTTGTGGATTTGTTCTACATGAAGGACAGGCTGGTTTATGAAATAAACTGGTCATGTACAGAACAGATCCTCACTCAATGGAGCATCATTGATACCAGGAGCCACTAGTAGTCAACCTCAACTTTCACAAGGCCTTCGACAGTGTACATAGGGAATCCCTCTGAAACATTGTCATGTCTTATGGCATCCCACTGTGCTTTGTCAACATATTCAAAAGATTGTACGACAACTCAAGATAATGCATAAGAGCTGAATCTGGAGTGACAGAGTTTCTCAACAATGTCTCCGGGGTCAGGCAAGGCTACATCTTGTCTCCTCTACTGTTTATTCAGGCTGCTGATTTTGTCATGAGAAGCACAGTCAGTGGACCCAACAATGGAATCCTGTAGATAGATACAGAAAACAATGCAAATCTGTAAGAGTTGACAATGTGTGGAGAAGCTCAGGCTGAGGACCAGTACACACATTGAAGATGAAAGTGATGAAAGCAAGCAATACCATGAACCAAGAAATAGCTATCAACATCCACCTGCATAAAATAGAATTGAACCAGTTCCCCAATCTGGGCAGTGTTGTAAGCACTGGTGATGTAGAACTGGACATAGATTGCAGGACTGGAAAGACAGCATCAGTGTTCCAGCATATGCATTCCATCTGAGCAGCCTCAAACATCAGCATTGATGTGAAATTTCATCTATATAACTCCATTGTTCTACCTACCGCAATGCAGACTCATGAAGCTTGTAAGAGCATAGTAAGGACAACTAGTAAACTAAATGTATACCATTAAAGGTGCATCAGAAAGATCCTGAGGGGTCAACTGGTAGAATTGTCTCACCAATGAAGAAATTCTGAGAAAAGCAAGGCCACAACCATTGCAAGAAATTGTAGCAGAGTGCCAACTCTACTTGGTTGGTCACATTTGGTATTTGTAGCACAGAGTGACAGAAATAAGATTCTTTTCTGAAAATATTTCTGAAGTAGAGAGATAAAGTAGATCCTTAATCTTTCCATAAATCACTGTGATGCAGTATTGGACTACAGTTACTATTAAATACATAAAATATACAATATTTTCCTAAATAGACAATTTTCTCCAAACATACCTTTATCAGAAAAATCTTTCACCTCTTTTAAACAGCTAAGTTAACTGAAGCTATGCAGAATTAAATGTCCAAACTTATAGACACCAACAACTGAAACCACAATTCATGAGCAAGAATTTAATACCTTATCCACTTGGTCATTTCATATCTAAAGGCAAACATTTAATTACTTAAACAGAACCTTCTATTGAATCTTCTTTTAAAAATATTTTTCATGCTCTTCCAGCAACAGCAATTTTAGAGTGAAAAAGTATTCTTATTTTCCAATTTTTTATTGAAAGAAAATCAAGTTGTTTGAGCTATAATTTCTCATAGTTTTAAACCTGAGATTTGATAGTGTTGTAACTATTGTTTTCTATATTGACAGAATCATTAGAGTGCTGTACAAAATACCTTGCAGTCTTTATCCCAACTATTTGTTCCAAGTTCAAATTTGCCTTTCGTTTCACTGGGGTCTACAAAAAGTACTGGACAAGTACTGGGAGTTAAATTAACTGACTAATTTTCTCTCCCTATAATTGCTGGTTTAAATAAAAAATAAGTAAATGTATGTATGCATGCATGCACATACGTATGTATGTATTATTAACATTTAACATCCATTTTCCACTGCAATCTCTACTCCCTACTTGCACCTTCTTGGCAATATCTGACCATGTATATTATGACCTCTGTATCTCTCCTTTTCTTACTCTACCATCACATCTAAGCTCTGATCTTTGTTACTTGTGAGTATACCCTGGCACTTTACCATCTCTCTCATGTTCTCCCTTACACTTTTGCTGTTTCTATCTCTCTATTTCCCTTGCTCTTCCCTCTGGCTGGGTAACCATGGATCTCCTCTACAGCAGCATACCTGTTTCTGCCCTCATCCTTGATCACTGTTTCTCTCCTTTTTCTTTTCTCTCTGACTAGGAAACCAATTATCTCTTTTACATCAGCGCACCTGTTTCTGTCCTCTTTCTTGTATCTCTCTCTCTCTCTTCTTCTCCACCTCTCTCTCTCCCTCTCTTCTCTCTTTCTCTATAGCAAGACATGCACCTCCTCTATAGCAAGACACCTGTTTCTGCCTCTCTGTCACACTCTAACCTTTTATCCCCTAACACACGTTCCCCTCCTCAAATACCCTGCCCCTCTCAAAATTCCATATCTTGCAAGTTACTTGGTGACCCTGGCAGTGCTGGTGCCAAGTAAAAAGCATCCAGCCGACACTCTTAAGTGGTTGGCATTTGGAAGGGCATCCAGCTGAAAAAATCATGCCAAAACTAACCTCACCTGAGCTAGTGCCATGTAAAAAGCACTGAGTCCACTCTGCAGAGTGGCTGGTGTTAGGAAGGGCATCCAGTTGTAAAAACCCGGTCAGAACAGACACAGTAGCCGGAGGTAGTTTTCTACTTGGCTGGCTCCTGTCAACCATCCTACCCCTGCTTGGTATACAGACGTTAAATGATCAAGATCATGATCATGATGATTTTATATATATATATATATATATATATACAGTCCCGCTGGACTGGCTCCTGTGCAGATGGCACGTAAAATACACCATTTCGAGCATGGCCATTGCCAGTACCCCCTGACTGGCCTTCGTGCCGGTGGCATGTAAAAGCACCCACTACACTCTCTGAGTGGTTGGCGTTAAGAAGGGCATCCAGCTGTAGAAACTCTGCCAAATCAGATTGGAGCCTGGTGTAACCATCTGGTTTCACCAGTCCTCAGTCAAATCGTCCAACCCATGCTAGCATGGAAAGCGGATGTTAAACGATGATGATGAAAGCATTTAATTTCCTTGGAAAGAAAAAATTATCAAATTAGCAGAGAATTCGATATTAGCAAAAAAAAAAAAAGAAAACAAAAGTTACCAAAACAACAAACAACTGCAGCCAGTATATGATAAAGGAAAGTGATGAGTGTCAAAAATATTAAAACTGGAGCAATAGTAAAAGCCTTCAACAATACGGAGAAATAGAACAAGACTTAAAAATTCATATTGAACTAACATCTTTGCTTGAAGTCTCTAGTATCAAAGAAAGCTAAGTTTGTATGAAAACAGAAATGTATGTATAAAACTACTCAGAAAGAAAGCAACTAAGTGACCTTAGTCACTCAAACTGAATAACTCCCAAGCAATGCTGATGTACAGCCACTTAGTTCCTTATCATGTGACCATTTCCAACAGATAGATAAAGGGGCAGATTTTAATCTATAAGAACGTAAAAATCAACAAAATTAATACGTTTCCTGTGATAAATATAGGCGTTATTTACATAAATTTTACATCTGATACCCACCGCAATGTGACGTCTTATACCTAAGAGCTGAATCCATGTGAATGGAGAAACATAGTTTTTTTGATTTAAATATGGAAAGTATTTAAAAGGTATTCCTGTCGGTGGTATGTAAACTACATTACCAAGGTTATCCTTATCAGGACTATTCTGAAAAAGAAAATAAACAAATTTCAAGATATAAATTTTGGTCACTGTTTAGTATCATTACTACTCAAATCTTTTTCAGAGATTTTAAAACCAGCTACTTTACTCTTTTACTTGTTTCAGTCATTTGACTGTGGCCATGCTGGAGCACCGCCTTTAGTCGAGCAAATCGACCCCAGGACTTATTCTTTGGAAGCCTAGTACTTATTCTATCGGTCTCTTTTGCCTAACCGCTAAGTTACGGGGACATAAACACACCAGCATCGGTTGTCAAGCGATGTTGGGGGGACAAACACATACATACATATATATATATATATACATATATACGACAGGCTTCTTTCAGTTTCCGTCTACCAAATCCACTCACAAGGCATTGGTCGGCCCGAGGCTATAGTAGAAGACACTTGCCCAAGATGCCACGCAGTGGGACTGAACCCGGGACCATGTGGCTGGTAAACAAGCTACTTACCACACAGCCACTCCTATGCGTCTTTAGCTCATCAAAAAAAAAAAATATCTTTCAATTATTAATAATTTCTGGATTACCGTCTACTGCCGATTTATTAGCTTTTCACATCTAAGGTGGCAGATAAAGTATTTGCAAATTTAGATATTTGATTATTGTTACAGCATCTGTTAATAGAGTTGACGCAGTGTTTCTTTCTTCTAATTGTGAAATTGGAGGCGGTCAGCCAGGAAAACTGAGTCAAACAGAGTTATGTCCCTTGCTTAAAGACTCCATAAGTGAGGCAACAAATTTAGTAACAAAGCAGCTATAGTTTTTTTTTTTTTTAATGAAAACTATTACATTGAGTTAAAATAGGCTTTCATAAACTATTTAACATTTGAAATTTCTCTCATTTAATTGTGGAAATCTTCATAAAGAAGTTTTGAAATGCTATAATTGCCTATATATTATTAACAAGACATGTAACAAAAATAAACAGAAACACAAAAATATTTACGAACTACATTTGTCAAGGGAGACAACTTGACATGAAAACTATTAAACTTTAGCATTACAATTGAAATTATCATACTTACAATTCCATAACAATGAATTCCTATAGAATTTGCAAGATAACGGTCTTTTGGAAATTCTGAAGGGACATCTGACAAGCTTGCGTATGGCTCAGGTTTCCAATTGAACAGCTGAAGTAAACAGAGAAATTAACAATTCTTCTGTTTTCATAAAAAAAATTATTTTTTAGAATTATTTTTAAGCTCTAGGCAGATATTTAACATAGTGCTTTCTATTATAGGTAACAGAATTTGCTGCTGGTGGTGGTGGTGGTGGCAGCTGGGTTAGTCGATTACATCAACCCCAATGTTCGACTGGGATACTTTATTTTATTGATACTAAAAGGTAAAGTTGACTATGGCAGAATTTTAACTCAAAACATAAAGCCAGAATGAATGCCATGATAAACATTTTGTCTGGCATGCTAACAATTCTGCCACCTTATATAACATAACAATAACAACTTTCAGCAGTATTTTCTCAATGAATTAACTTTGCCATTCAAAAAGATATTACATAGAATTAAAAACATATTTTTCAGCATAACTAGTTACATTCTATTGAAAATATTCATTTGTGTTAACTAGGTACAGAGCCACCTCTTATAAGAGAGGATACATATGTCTTGCAAACAACTCGCACATGCAAGTGCTACCAGTCAAGAACTCCGCATACCGGAAGCCAGCAAGTGTATGGGGTCATCAGGAGAGAATGCACGCCGTTTCGAGGCCTACCTCTCGACGGCATCAATGCGCACCGGCCCCCCTCACTGATATGAGGCCCCGCTTGCTAGATCAACTGATTATTAAAACAAAGCTCAATATTTCTCTAGCCATCGCTCATCGTCTCTTTTTAACCAAATCCAGTGGCTAGCCTTCTCCCCTGCAGTTTGGATATCGGTAATGGTGGTATTTACCTTACGATTAGTTAGGCCTAACGATAACAGCAGTCGTCTCACACTGTATCCTACAAATCCTCTACATCCGACTTCGATTGGAAAATGCTCCGCTTTCCAGCCTGCGTCTTCACATTTCTCGAGGAGGTTTTCATAACGGTCTATCTTTTGAGCCCGCACGGCATACATATTATCTTCATGAGGAACCGTTAACTCAACTAGATTTACAACTTTTCTTCTTTCACACCACATTAAATGTCAGGTTTTTCCATAACTGGGATTGGAAAGAATGCTTGGCACCCAGGCAAATCTGCATTCACTTCCCAATAGTCGTTCCACTTTTCATTTCTCACAGGAAGTTTCTTGTTCATATATGCCTATCATTATTTGGTGTCCAGTTTGCCATGCTTCCAGGTCGGATGGGTCTTCTCTAGCCCAATGTCTTGCCAATTGTTGTGATTCTTTGTCCCTTCCTTCATGAGGTTCAATCTCCAAATATCTCTTCTCCATGCTTACTCCTCTAACACCCATATCACTTATCCTTCTATTTCTCATCTGCCACATTACACATCTATCTGTTACCCATGTTTCTTTAAGCCATGATTTTATCTCTCTTGCTCTTCCTGCTCCTATTACTCATCTCTGATTCACTTTATCTTTTCCTCAAATTCGTCAGTGTAACTAAGAATGGCAGTGCATCTCTCCAGCTCATCACATATAGCACACACACCCATGCTTTTATTGCACATTTTCTGCTTGCCATACATCACAATCTTTCAGCCACACTTACCACATGTCTATCAATCACTTCCTTGACTTCTTAATTCTCTATGCTTCCAATATGTCTGAGGATGACAGTAGATCTCTTCTGTTTGACACACGTTGCTTTCAGTGTAACTAAGGATTTTGTTGCACTTATTCTGACCCTTTCCCCAATGCTGCTTTTAACCACTCACGTGTACAAGACCCACCTATTTCCCATTTTCCATGCAACCATTCACATCACTTGTCCCCATCACATATCCTGTGTATAGGTGACTACATCGGACCACTTGTTCCCAGTTCTCTCTATTTCCTTCTCCCCCCCCCCCATACTGTTTGTCATCACCACATATCATTCTGATTGCCAGAATACACTTGTTCTTTCTTTCCTATGTATCCTAAGCCTCTGTCATCACTCTCTCTCTCCCTCTCTTCTGGATTACATACACCTCTGTCATCCCTTCTACATTGCATTGCCTTGAATATACACATCGATCTCAGAATTTTATACCTTCCTATCACTCCACTCCTTGTCACATATGCACCTCATCACTAATTTTTCTGCCTCTATCAGATCTGCTCCACATCTGTAAAGAGGCTGATGAGTAAACAAAGACAATGAGACTGTGAGGTCCCTTCACTTATGTCAAGGTCATGGTACCACTTTCATTCTGGTGCCACAAAAGATGTACCCAGTACACTCTGTAAAGTGTGAGATAGCAAGATGATTTTAGCTTTATCAAGGATATGACATCTCTCTGGTGCTACTAAAAAAGCATCTTGTACACTGTATAGTGGTTGGTCTTAGGAAAGGCATCCAACCACAGAAATCAAGCCAAGGATGAAGCATGAATACAATAAGGTCCCCAACCCATTTACATGAGAAGGATCCCCTAAATATGTGCTAACTCTGACAGTGAAATCCACCCAACCTACACCAGCATAGAAAGCAAATGTAAAATAGTGATGAAAATATAACATGCATAACAAACTACTAAATATGCAATAAAATATAAGAAAAATACTAGAGAACTAACCTTATTGACTCTAACAATAAAGCATGGTTTGCCAATGGAAAAACCAAAATTAGTTTTCTTATTACATAATGAACCGTCAGGGAAAAGAGCTGATTTTTCTAGCTGTTGAACACTATCATCTTTCTTATCTGTTAGTATTGAACAATTCCCATCTTTATGACATTTTATGCCATGCTTCTCTGAAATGAAAGTAAAACTAATATTAACAATTAGATATAGAATAATAAGCTCATGTATCAACACACTTGTTGATGAAAGAAAATAATAAATGATTTGAGATCTACTCTGCTTCTGTTACTAATATAAATCAATACAAGTATAAAAGATTTCCATCTTGTTTTGACTTTAAAAATCTGTGACAGTAACTTCTTTGCAGGAAACAAATATCTGAAGTAACACTAAGGTGGTAAGCTGGCAGAATCATTAGCAAGCTGGGCAAAAATGCTTTGCAGCATGTTGTCCATCTTTATGTTCTGAGTTCAAATCCACCAAGGTCAACTTTGCTTTTCATTCTTTTGAAGTCAATAAAATAAGTACCAGTTAAATTCTGTGGCTGATGTAGTCAACTTATCCCTGCCCCTGAAATTTTTAGCCTTGCTCTGAAGTAGAACTAACAAGCAGAATCAGTGGAGCATTGGATAGAATACCTCATAGTATTTGTAATGACTCTTTGCATGCTGAGTTCAGATCTCACCAAAGTCAACTTTGCCTTTTATCCGTTTGGGGTTGATAGAAAAACACCGATCTTGGGCAGATGAGTGGTGAAACTGTTATAAGACAAGTCTTGCAACATCTATTTTAATTCTTTGTGTTTTGACAGGAATGCTTGTGATGACACTAGTGCCAAGTTGTATTGGCTCCAACTTGGTGACCTTTCCTTTGGATAAACATTGATGGAGTGGAGAAGAGAGGCATGCATGCTCGGACAACTGTAAATCCTCCTCAATAATATTTTACTCAGACCTCTACACACACGTGAAAGGGCATGATGAGTATAGTTTGTACAAAGATAGACACTATACTCTGAAAACAATTCTATCTATTCCTTTCTTAAATTTTCAACTGTCTTCTTCAGACAGGGAAAAGAGATATTAAAGAATTTATTGCCAATAACAGACTGCAGGGTTATCCCATGCCAACAAATTAGAGCTCCTTTATTGGCCAACCACTCCATCATTCCAGACCCCAATGACTTCCTCTTTGTGCCATACTATGATGCTTGTGTACAAACAGTATTGCTACAGGGTAGTGAGATGTGGGCTGTGAATACAGAGGATGTGTGAAGGCCCAAAAGAAATCAAGCTAGCATGTTCCACTGAATGTGCAATGTCAGTGTGCATGTATGATAAAATATGTGTTGAGAGAGAAACTGTGCATAAGAGGCATCAGATGAAGTGTACAAGGGAGAAGACTTTCTTGGTATGGTCATGTGATGCATATGGATGAGGATAGCTGCATAAAACATACTGATCCATAAATGCGTATGGAACCTGTAAAAGAGATAGACCCAGGGAGACATAGGACAAAGCAGTGAAAAGTGACCTTCAGATGTTGAGCCTCATAGAGATGACAAAGAACTAAGTTGATCAGTGATTTGCTGTGCTTGAGAAGATACACTTATCTAAGCAAAAATGAGGCCCTGAAAGCACATTGCTCATTTTCATGTCCCTTTCTCCAACAACTCCTCCCACAAACATCCTCCCTCCCTCCATTTGTGTTCACAACTCACTGCATTCCCTCACCTCTACCTCCTACACTTTTACAAACTTACATGATCACTCACCCCATCTTATCTTCTGTACCATTTATATACCCCTCCCTCGTCAGGGTGTGTCCCAATATCTTCTTCAAAATCTCCTCTCCCTGCTTTTCTAACTGGGGTAGCTATATATCTCCTCTACTGCAAGACATTTGTTTCTATCCCTCTATTTATACTCTTAACCTCTCATCACCTGACATAAAACCTCATCACCTCAATGCTACTGCCTTCTCTGTTAAAGAGTTTTGTCTTGCTAAGTGACCTCACTGATGCTGGTGCCATGGAAAAAGCATCCAGTACATTCTACAAAATGTTTCGTGTTAGGAAGGGCATGCATTGGGGTCCAATGCCTAAGCAGTGAGTAGTGTTCATTGCAGTCAGTTCCTGTCAAAGCATCCAACCTATGTCAGCATTGAAAACAGATGTTAAATGATGATGACTGAAAGCAATCATTTCTAGGAAGCTGAGCACTTTGAATGAACCCAAAAATATTTGAAGAAAAGGTTCTGCTCTAATCATACAGAGAAAGTACGGACTCTGCAAACTGCAGCAAAGTAACCCATTTAGAAGACTTTGGATAGGCATTGATGGTGTAAATAAAAACTGACAGAGCATAGAGATAAGACAGCTGAAGAGTTCTGATGCAGACACCCCTCTGTGTGTTTTATTGTGTCACTGACACCACAGCCCACATTCTAAAATGGTTGGGCATAGGAAAAGCAACTGAGTGTGAAAGTCATGATATACATATATACAAGAGCAAAGATTGGTAATTGGTTAGTTACCAGTTGCCATATGTGCCAGAGGAAGAACCTATCCACCCATGCCAATGTAGAAAAAAGAGCATAAAATGATGAATGTGATGAGGATATGAATCATACCTTTAAGGCTCTTTTCAATCTTTGCTATATATGAGGCAGCATGATCCATGTCCTTTACTCTAAAGTATACAGGACCTTCAATATCTACAGGTATAACAACTACACCTGCATTAAGGAGAAATAAGATATTATTTTAGAGTTTTTATAAATATTTTAAAACCATTTAAATAATTGAAATTTATCAAATAATTCATTGGCAACTAGTAAAATTCAAAGTCAGTAGTAAGAAGTCGTCAAAAGATAACTGTAAAATATAATTTTCATCTCTGTCTGATGACATTTTAAGTGTTTTTATTGTTTCTCAAGCAACACACAGAGAGAGAGAGAGAGAGAGAGAGAGAGAGAGAGAGAGAGATGTTGAATGTTTGTAATATTGAAGAAGGTGTCAGGATATCTCTGGAGAAGTTTTAATGGGTGAAGTAAAAAAGCAAAGCTACAGCTATTTCTGAAATGAACATGCCTACAACAAAATAGAGACAGTGATTATCAAAATCATCATCACCATCATTTAATGTCCATTTTCCATGCTGATATGGGTTGGACGGTTTGACAGGAGCTGATCAACTGAAGGGCTGTTCAGGCTCCCTGTCTGTTTTGGCATGATTTCTATGGCTGGATGCCCTTCCTAATGCCAACCACTTTACAGTGTACTGGGTATTTTTACACAGCACCATCACTAGTGTTTTTTATTTGACACCAGCACCCATGAGCCTGCAAGATTAGGGATGCTCAGCTGGAGAGAGTTGCAAGGATGACCATGCTTTTACTTAGCTTAACATGTCTAAGTAAAAGTGGTTGTCCTTACAGACAGGCTCATACCCTGCAAACCTCTCTGGCTGAGCATCCCTAATCTCACAGGCTTGTAGGTGCTGATGCCACATAAAAAGCACCCATACCAGTGCTGCGTAAAAGTAGTCCATTGCAATCAAGCATGCCACCCATGACCATCCTGTATTTCTAGATACATTGAGAACAATGGTTCTCAATAGGAGTCCATATGACCTCTGACAGGGGTCCATGCAAGCAAATTAGTAAATTGGGGAGTCACAGTAGTATATTAGGGGTCCCTGAAATAAAATTTTGTTTTAAATGTATTTGTTGCAAGAAACAGCTAGATTTCTTCCTGAAGCCTTTAACTTAGTTCAACTCATACAAGTTAATGTGTGAAAAATAAAGTGGGAATTTTGAAAGAAGTAACTCTAAAATTAGGTTTTAAACATCAAATGGCTATGGATGTCCATCAAAATAGAACAGTAATCAAAGGGGCCCATAGGTAAAAAATGGTTGAGAACTACTAATTTTGAGCAATATTCTTTTCTACTCTAGGCACAAGGCCTGAATTTTTTGGTGGGGGGGGGGGGGCAGTCGATTAGATCAACCCCATTCAATTGCTACAAAGGCAAAGGTGATGCCCGATACAAGAATAATTACAGAAGCATCAAATTGCTGGACCAGGTGATGAAAGTTGCTACCTGCTTCAACTTGCTATAAAAGTAGGTACTAATTTTACCTTGTACTTATTCTTAGTGCAAGTTTTGAAGAGTGTAGTTCAATTTTAATATTTTTCAAAGCTGTAATGGAAGTGACAAAGGGGCATATTCGGTATATTTTGCTTTATGAGTTCAATAAAGGCAACAAAGCAATGGAAAGTGTGAAGAATATTAATGCAATATATGGGGATCGGACAATAAGTGTAAGCCAGTGTCAATGGTGGTTCCAGAAATTCTGAGCTGGAAACTACAGCCAAGGAGACAAGCCTCATCCTGGAAGATCTGTAGAGCTCAATGAGGACATCCTGCAAACTCTGGTGGAACAAAAAACCATCATAACTGTTGAAGAACTAGCAGAGGAGCTTGGATTTGGTCATTTAACCATTCATCAGCACCTGCATGCCATTGAAAAAGTCAGCAAATTGGATCAACAGGTTCCTCAAACTTTCTGAGTCTAATCATGCACAGAGAGTGAATGTGTGTTCTTCTTTGTTGTCATGCCTCATGAATGAACCTTTTGGGGACTGAATAGTGACTGGTGGTGACAAATGGGTTCTCTATAAAAATGTCAAGCCTGTAAACAGTGGGTATGGAAAGGAGAAACACCGGCACCCCAGGCTAAAGAAGGTATTCACCCATATAAGGAGTCGTTATCTGTTTGGTGGGATATGAAAGGTTTAGTTCACTTTGAACAAACCAAACAATAACAAAGGAGATTTACTGCGAACAGCTTGAGTGGCTTAAGTCAGCACTAGAAGAAAAAAAACATGTTTGGTTTCAAGATGAAAGGTGTTCTTCCATCAGAATAATGCTCGGCCACATACGGCAAGGATGATATTCCAAAGGCTGAAGCAGTTTGAACAGCATACGATGCCCCACCCACCATGTTCACCAGACATTGCCCCATCTGATTATCATTTATTCCGCAGTTTTCAAAATCATTTGGATGGAAAAAATAGGAATTCTGTAGATGAGGTCAGAACAGTACTGGAGGAGTATTTTGCATTATGGACAAGGGAATTTTGGAAGAGGGGCTTTGCAAGTCTACCAGATAGATGGAAGAGCATTGTAGAAAATTAAGGAGAGTATATTTTAGATTAAAAATAAAAAAATTTTGTTTGTCTTAATTTTGAAAAATAAAAGATAAAAAAAAACACATAATTTATGGGATGACCCAATATATATATATCGTATATCATCATCGCTTAATGTCCATTTTCCATGCTGGCATGGATTGGATGGTTTAACAGGTGCTGACAAGCCAGAGGACTGCATCAAGCTACTATAATTTTTTTTCAGTTACAAGACTGTAGCCATGTTGGAGCACCATCTTGAAGGGTTTAGCCAAACAAATCAACCCCACTACTCTTTTGTTCTGTCTGGTACTTATTCTATCTTTTGTCTAACTGTTAAGCTTTGGGGACATAAACAAACACTGGTTGTGAAGTAGTGGTGGGGCACACACACACACACAAATGACAGGCTTCTTTCAGTTTCTGTCTATTCAAATCCACTTACAATGCTTTGGTCAGCCCAGGGCTATAGTAGAAGATAATTGTCTGAGGAGCCACACAGTGGGTCTGAACCCAGAACCATGTGTTTGGGAAGCAAACTTTTTACCACACAGCCATTCCTGCACCTAT
Organism: Octopus bimaculoides; assembly: GCF_046866305.1. Classification (NCBI taxonomy): domain Eukaryota; kingdom Metazoa; phylum Mollusca; class Cephalopoda; order Octopoda; family Octopodidae; genus Octopus; species Octopus bimaculoides. Next base: position 135,358,589 of record NC_142929.1, read on the forward strand.
ATATTTTCATTGTGTATATCTATGTGTATGTGCATGTGCGTGTATATGAAATGTTCACTTGTCATTTGAATGAAACAATGTTGTTGTTCACATTTCTTTGTTGATGTTATAACTGATTGCTCTACTCTTTAAAAAAACCAACAGAATAAAAATAAAAATGAAAAAAATATGGAAGAGAATTGGTGACAAGCAGAGTATTTATTTGGTCATAAACTCTTGTCTCAAAACCAATTCCTGCCCAAGCCATGCTCACAGAGAACAATATGGCTATCAAATAAAGCAATCAATTGGGTTATCAGATGAAGTCATTAATTTATTTTTCCATTTATTTTAATAATCCTTTATCAATGATTTCAACAAATCAATCAATAATATATTCTCCTTCATTGTTCACGACTTCTTGCCAATGTTCCACTCGCTTGTCAATGTCTTGACGATAAAAGTCACCACATTTTGATTGATTCTTTAAAAATTGTTGATGAAAGATAAGGATTAAAATACATAGAATTAAAAAAGAAATGCGTGAATATATCTGACATCACAATACTTATGGGAACATCGTCATCATCATCATCATCATTTAACGTCCGCTTTCCATGCTAGCATGGGTTGGACAATTTGACTGAGGATTAGCAAGCCAGAAGGCTGCACCAGGCTCCAATCTGATTTGGCAGAGTTTCTACAGCTGGATGCCCTTCCTAACACCAACCACTCTGAGAGTGTAGTGGGTGCTTTTATGTGCCACCGGTACAAGGTCCAGTCAAACGGTACAGGCAACGGCCATGCTCAAAAAGGTGATGTTTACGTGCCACCTGCATGGGAGCCAGTCCAGCAGCACTGGCAACGACCTCGCTCGAATGATTTTCTAACGTACCACCAGCACAAGTGCTAGAAGGTGATGCTGGTAACGATTACGCTCAAATGGTGCTATTTACAGGCCACTAGCACGGAAGCCAGACAGCTGCTCTGGCAATGAACACTCTCGGACAGTGCTGTTAGTGCTCCACTGGTGCAGGTGCCAGTCATCGAATATGGTTCAATTACGATTATAGAAATATGGAAAATAATTACACACATAATGTTGATATCTACCTGGTGTTCCATTAAGCAGGTTATGAGAATCCTTTAGCCTGGGTTCCGACTTTGGAATAATATGGTAGGAAAATATATAGTACATAAATGCACTAAGCAAGAACAATACTATGTAGAAGCAGATATAAAATAATAAAATCTTGCCTGAAAATAAAAGAATTGATTATCAGTAATTTAAAACATCTATTTTTTATAAATTACATTGCATAAAAACTGTATTTGCAGAAACAATATATTAGATTAAAACAGAATACATATTTGAAATTATTTATCCATTTATTTATTTGAAAATGGTAAAAACCTACTAAACTCTACTGTTACTTTTATTTTGTTAAATGAACATTAGCACATTCATGTTTTACATCCAATGTTTCCATGCTAGCATGGGTTACATAAACACATATTGTTGAAGCTTTCTTTTAAAATGGGTACCCTTCCTGCCACAAATCCTTTACCTGCTTTTCAAGCAAGGGAGTTTTTAATTCCACAGAATTGCTGGATAACTTATCAACAGGGAAATGATAATGAAGAAAACTGACTGTAGCTCATGAAGTCACAGAATACAACATTTTCAACATTCTCAGACACACACACACATAAGATTGCAAGACATTAAATGATGATGACCCAGGAAGACATGGAATGCAGTGGTGAAGCATGATCTTTGAATGTTGGGCCCCACAGAGGCGATGACAAGTGACCGAGACCTTTGGTAATATGCCATGCTTGAGAAGACTCATCAAACCAATTGAGATAGTATTTGTGACCATTGCTGGTGTCATGTAAATAGCACCCGTGACATCGTAACTGTGGCCATTGCCAGTAGCATGATCTTTGAATGTTGGGCCCCACAGAGGTGATGACAAGTGACTGAGACCTTTGACGATATGCTGTGCTTGAGAAGACTCATCAAGTCAAGTGAAATCATAGTCATGGTCATTGCCAGTGTCATACAAATGGCACCCGTGACAGTGGCACATAAAAAGCACCCATTACACTCTTGGAGTGGTTGGCATTAGAAAGAGTATCCAGCTATAGAAATCATGTCAAATCAGACCGGAACCTGGTGCAACTCTTTGGCATATCAGTTCCAGTCAAACCGTCTAACCCATGCCAGCATGTAAAGCAGACATTGAATGATGATGATGATGATGATGACGATGATGATGATAAAAAATTTATTAAAATAATTTTGATATCAAGCTGGTGCTTGGAATATGAATTAACATGAAATTTTGATGGTTTTAATTTAAATGACTTCAAAATTTGCATCATAGAACCAGGAGAGATACCAGGCTATTTGGTAACAAAAGGGTTTAAGAATTGTATTTACATCACTAAGTTCTACAATATTCGACAACTGAAAGTAAACATACAAAGTGAAACCTGAGCCCTGGAATTGGACACACTTAGCCATATCATGAAAAATGCACAGGAAAAACACACACACGTGATATAGCAAAAAAGGTCATTTGTGTAACATAATTTTCCATAAATTGACCAAAAATGTTTAAATGTAATATTGTTATATACAGAAATATTTCATTTAATAAATAAATAATTCAGTTTTGGACAATATGTAAGGAAAGAATGCATTCTAAAGTGAATCAGTTCTGATGAGAAAAGATTTGGTAAAAGTGTTTAATACAGAGTCAGAGATGAGATATAGCAAGAAAAATGAAAGAAACAGAAATTTAGAACATCAGCTGGATTCATATGTATGTATGTATGTATGGATACATACATTCATGTGACAGGGTTAGTAATTTCAGAAGTGAAGGCATCGTAAGTAATGTTAGAAAAGTGAAGAATGTTTAGTGAATAATTGTGCATAGTGGGTGTGTCTTCGCAGATAGGAGAGCAGGATGAAGAATGCTGGGATTTTAAAGGCTTGACTGTCATTCAGAGCAGAAATATTTTGGGGTACTCAAGGAAAAAAAATTTGCTTTTGCACTGTAATATTATCCTTCAAGTACATATGGGATTTCCGTGAGAGTTAGTCAGAGACTGTTAAACTTAGAATGTATAGAGGAGACAGAAGTGGTGCAGCGCCATTTCCTTGAAACATGTAGTATCTGAGAGAAATTTAATTTAAATAGATCATATTCCTCATACCATGCTAAAAATAAATTTAAAAAAAAAAACACAAAATTTGTAATACTACAGTTTTATAGTAGCAAAATCATGTTTTTCAACCAATGTTTATTTCATTTTATTTGTCCATTTCATTATATTTCTTCGTTTATTTTTTGACATTCATCTTTCTTGACAGGAATAAAATATAATACTTGTGATATGCAACAAACTGTAAACCCTCAGCACTTTGTAAACTCAGTCATTTGCAACTCATAATGCTATTTTAGATTTGATATTAATAAAAAGCAGAAGGTGGTGAGCTGGTAGAATCGTTAGCATGCCGAGCGAAATGCATAGCGGTATTTTGACCATCTTTATGTTCTGAGTTCAAATTCTGCTGAGGTTGACTTTGCCTTTCGTCCTTTTAGGGGTTGATGAATTAAGTACCAGTTCCATACTGGAGTTGATCTAATCGACTGGCCCCCTCCCTCCAAATTTCAGGCCTTGTGCCTATAGTAGAAAGGATTAATAAAAAGCAAGACAAAGGCAGTGAGCTGGCAGAATCATTAGCATGCAAAGCAAAATGCTTTGCAGTATTTCAGCCATCATTACTTTCTGAGTTCGAATTCTGCCAAGGTTGATTTTGCCTTTCGTCCTTTTGAGGTCAATAAAATAAGTACCAATTGAGCATCAGGGTTGATGTAATCGACTTGCTCCTCCCCTAAAATTACTGGCCTTGTGCCAAAATTTGAAACCTCTAAAAGCAGGACAATGTCCAGTCCTTCAAATTTACTTTGAATGGTCATGGCTTCAACTTCAGATGCTACATTAATTCACTCTTCTTATACAGTTTCTTTTTCACTTTTTGCAGACACTGCCTGACAATTTTAACTTCAGTTGAAACATACATTATAGATCCACCATTTTCTAATGACTTCTATATTTTCCAAATGCTAGATTTCTTTTTTTCTTAAATTTTTCACTGTCTAAAAATATTTAGCTGTAAGTCAAATTACAATAACTTACTTCGCCAATTTTTGACATTATTCTTAAGCATGTGTACATATGTGTATTCTTACATAGAAACACAGTTTAATTGTATCTATTGTAAAATTTTATAAATTTTCTTATTAGTCAATCAGAAAGATAGGGCATTGACCAAGTCCTTCATAAGCTTACTCAAACTGGAGATTAATAGGGGTTCATGTTTAGTTTAAGCAGCTATAGAAATCAATAGAAAAGCATAAACGAATAGGGAATTTTCAGATGATTACTGCTCTGAGAGCTTAGTGCAAGATCAGTGGAGAAGATGTGCAGTAGAGGAGACAAAACAGGAGATATGGGAGGGGTGAGTGAGAAAGGGAGTGAGAGAGAGAGAGAGACTGGTGTCAAAATACCATCAGTAAATCTCTTCATAAGACATTGTGCATTTGCCCTTTAAATGAACTTTTTTTTTACTGAATTACCCCCCTCCCCCATCCCCCATCAGGTTATTGAACTCTGACAGCATAATCAAAGTAAAATCTCAACTCATGAAAAGACATTGAGTACAGTGGACCCGGATGGCAAATACACATATTGTGCAATAAATAGATTTACAATTGATTAGTTTAGTTCAAACATCAATTTATGAGTTCTCCAGGAAATTGCAGGAAATGACAATCTTATCATAATGATTAATAAAGAGAGAAGAAAAATATCAATCATCATTAAAATTGAAATTCTGTCAAGATATGTAAATTGGACAAGAATTTAAAATATTATGGCTGAATACTTATAAGAATATCTTTAGACGGAAGATAATCACACACTCATATATACAGACAGATACATACATGCATACAAGCAAAGCATAATGATCTAATAAGAATCTCAGAGTAAAACTTTATATTTTTCACATGACCAAAATTATAATAAAAGAAAGTAACTTGTTTAAAGCCAGAAATATATTTTAGCTGTAAAGAGGTATGAAAACAAATTAGAGTATAAGGAAAATAACATATGCTTCTTTCGCACAAAACAATTGTAGAAAGGAAAACAGTAGCATTCCTGAAAGGCAAACAGCCACTGACACAGTCCAATCACTGCTTATTGTCAAGCTACATCCTCTCTTGTCACTTCTATTGCTACGATAAGGGCCTCTACTATCTTGTGCAATCTAAATGCTTCATCATGTAATTGCCTCTCTTGATTATTTCTCTTGTGATAATTACATCGACATTTATGTTTTTCTCACTCAACACTTCTCTGAGCCTCTGAAACTGGTAGTAAAAAAAAAATAACCCCAAATATCTTCAGAGTAGAGACCTACCCTACCGTTTGCAACAGTATGAACCTGACAAAAGGTATCCAAACGCTAAGTTGTGATGTTAAACTAAGCAACTTATTCAGTCTATCACAGACTAGTTAATGCCAATTCCAAAAGTGGGGAAGATTTCAAATGGCTACATCTACTCCCATTTCTCCACAGATTTATAAATAAAAAGACAATCATTAAAGTTGAACTGGTTAAACAAGATCAGTTCTTAGAATGGTGATTGTTGCTGTAATTTTATTTCTTTCCAAGAATTGCAATAGCTGAATGCATGTCAGCTTCTTGTCTAAATGATTGAGTTTCTACTAATTTAACACCAGAGCTACACTATATTTCTAAGAAGTCAATGAACTTTGCAGACATGGTCCACCTAGTTAAAAATCAAACAGCATCATGGAGTGATTAATTACCAACAACAACACCTCCAGAAGCATTTGATTGATGAACAACGATTCAACTGTTTGCTATACTGAATTTGATGTCAGATGCAGTTAATCTTGCTATTATCCATTCTCACTATAAGGTTATAGACAGTGAAACAACAACAGAACAGATTTTCAACAATACTGGGAAATATTTAATTGAATCTAGATATATTATAAGAAGTCCACTGATTGTTGGCTTTATACCAATCTTTCCATGTTAAAAGAAATCATGCACATATGTCTGCTGAAAGAACTGTCATACTCAATGCTGAGTGGCAGCTAACACTGGTGTTCATTTGAAAGCAAAGCTGTTTAAAGCACTATTCAGCAATGCCCCAGATAATTTAAGAGTTGAGATAGATTAACTCTTTCACAAGTGAAAAGGTAATGAAGAAAAAAAAAAAACAAGAAAAAAGGAATAAGAAATGTTTTCTTAAAATTTTTTTAGTGAAGTCACTTGAAAAGAATTTCACGTCTTTCTTCAAATGTCTGTTCATTCAGAACACACTAATGTTAGTGTGTTTATTTTTAAGTATATATTTATAAATCTATCCAACTATGGTACAGAAGAACAATAGGTTAAGCTATCATATATCATTTAAAATATCCCAAGAAAGAAAGAAAATGTTTCAAGCTGTTAAGATGAAAACACCAATCTAGAAAAATAGAGGGCGGAGCTTCAGAATAAACATGTTCTCCCGCCCAGACTTTATTATTTGTGTTCATGATATTTTTACAGATTTCTATACTTTAAAACATCAGAAATTGTGATTCAACAAAAGAAAAAAAAGATGAAAACTCAAAATTCTAATTTTTTCCTTCTTCTATCCATTGCCTTCTCCATTTCAGAGTAATCAACTGTAGCTTTCTCCTTTTGAGTTTTGTAATTTCTTTGGTTCTGAAATGTACGTTTTAACCACTGGAAATTATTACATCATCATCATTGTTTTAATGTCCCCTTCTCCAAGCTACATGGGGTAGACAAAGTTCATCAAGGCAGATTTTCTGTGGGCAGATTCCTTTCATGTTGTCAGCCCACACTTGTTTCCAAGAAAAGTAGCATTACCCTTTGGCAAGATGTCTTCACAGACTAGAAATAAATGACATCACTTACAAATATCACACAATGCCAAAGAGAGAAAAGCCCCTCCCTCACATACACAACAGGCTTCTTTCAGTTTCCATCTACCAAATCCATTCACAAGGATTTGTTTAGTCTGAGGCTCTAGTAGAAGACACCCAAGGTACAAAACAATGAGATTGAACCTGAAACCCTGTGGCTGGAAAGTAAAATTTTCAACCACACAACCATGCCAGAGTCTTTATATCAATTGTAAAATTTTATAATTTTATTTATAATTCTGCAAAAATGATTTTCACAGTAATTCAATTTTGCTTTTAATTTCCTAACATATCCATTTCAGAATACCAATTTTATTCTTTTACTTGTTTCAGTCATTTGACTGTGGCCATGCTGGAGCACTGCCTTTAGTCAAACAAATTGACCCCAAGACTTATTTTTTGTAAGCCTAGTATTTAATGTATCAGTTCCTTTTGCCAAACTGCTAAGTTACAGGGAACGTACACACACCAGCATCAGTTGTCAAGTGATGGTGGGGGGACAAACACAGACACACAAGCACACACACACACACATACAACGGACTTCTTTCAGTTTCCGTTTACCAAATCCACTCCCAAAGCTTTGGTCAGCCTGAGGCTATAGTAGAAGACACTTGCCCAAGGTGCCACACAGTGGGACTGAACTCGGAACCATGTGGTTGGAAATCAAGTTACTTACCACACAGCCACTCCTGCGCCTAATGTATCTTTTTACTTCTGATTTATAAGAATTTCTGATCCCCCACTCCCCTAAAACACAAATTCAATATTGTTCTGAAAAGGTTAACTACAGGGAAGGTACATTATTTACATTCGATGGATATTTGTCCTCATCTTGTCTGTTGTTAATACAACGTTTCAGCTGATATACCCTCCAGCCTTCTTCAGATGTCTTGGGGAAATTTTGAACCTGGGTTCTCATTCCTAAGGTATTTTTCGATGTTGTTGTTATTATTATTGTTGTTGTTGTTGTCGAAAAATACCTTAGGAATGAGAACCCAGGTTCGAAATTTCCCCAAGATACCAGAAGAAGGCTGGAGGGTATATCAGCCGAAACGTTGTCTCAACAACAAATAAGATGAGGACAAATATCCATCGAATGTAAATAATTCCTCATCTCTTAAATATAGAACTGTATAGGGAAGGTGCTTATTATTCTTAAACTCTGTCAAATGGGAAATTTCTTTTAAATAATTTTAGATTTAAGCTTTGGGACACTTCCCTAAATTGCATGAAACATCAGTTCCTCTTCTGTTCAATCTAGGGTCAATTTAATCCTTTATATTTCTCTCTCATAAATTTATGACTTTGTGCTGATATGAAAAATGCACATACACTATGATCATGGAGAGCAAGACATAGACTCTAAGCCAACCTTAACTGTAACTTCCATTTTCGGCTAAGGCCATTCCACTTCAGTTATGCCACTAATGGCCTTCAGAAAGGTATCATTGCCACAACATTCTATTTACCACCTTCATATAAAAATATACAGGTTTTTATGTTTAGTCAAAAGAAATGTAAAAACTGCAACAGTGTGCTAACTAACCTCATGTAGGTATTGTATTTTCCATGGATTCAAGGTGTATCTACAGTTTGTCTTGCAAACTAAATGAAGGTTGTTATGCAACACTTGTTAGTAAGAAAGCAGATAAAACTCTGTCAGGCCCTGCTCAATTTGTAAGAAAAGAGTAGGAGGTAATTCCATTTGCTGCACCAAATGTTAGCTCTGAACAAATGTAAGTGATGCAGTGGAATGGCTGGTAGATCAACAAGTAAGGTCACTTTTGTGTGTGGCGATGTGCATGAACAATAAGCACTAAGAGCACACAGGACTTAGACTCTCTCAAATGCTTTGGAGGCTCTCTCGAAGCAGAAGATAGTTTCTGTCACCTAGGTGACCAAATTAGCAATGGGGTGGATGTTCTGAAAGTACTGTTTCTCGAATATGAATTGGATGGAGAAAGTTCAGAGAGCTACTACGTTTGTTGGCAACAAAAGGACTCCCTCACAGAGTGAAAGGTAGCTTGTATATTGCTTGTGTATGAACAGCTATACTCCATGGGCTCTGGGGGCAGAGGACATGTGTAGACCAGAAAGAAATGAAGGCAGTGTTCTCCGCTGGATGTGCAGCGTCAATGTTCATGAACGACAAAGTGCAAACATGTTGAAAGAAAAGTTGAGCATAAGAGGAATCAAATGCAGCATGCAAGAGCGGAGACTACATTGGTTTGGATATGTGATGTGTATGAATGAAGACAGCTGTATAAAGAAGTGCCGGTCACTGAAAGTGGATGGCACCTATGGAAAAGGGAGACCCAGGAAGACATGGGATGAAGTGGTGAGGACTGATCTCAGGATGTTGGGGCTCAGAGAGAAAATGATACGGGACTGAAATGTCTGGCGATATGAAGTTCTAGAGAAGAGCCACCCACGTCTGTGAACCTAAGTTCTAGAAGCGTTGTGTCCCACCCACATGTAACAATAAAACTTTCATTCACCCTACTCTACAAACCAATCTACATCTCCACCCCTTCCCAAACTATTTCTCTTCTGTTCCTCACATTTCCTCTTCATACACTATGATTAGATTCCATTCCTCAATCCAGTCCTCACTGTAGCATTGCTTTCCCCATCCCCCCCCCCATATACACAGATTCTCACCAGTCACAGCATCCTCCACCCCACCAGACTCATGACATCTTGGTGATACCTGCTAGTACCTGTCACCGTTCATCTCCCTCTTCCTTACTCTACCATCCCATCTATACCCTGATCCCTGTTCCTTGCAAGTGTACCATGGTACTTGATGCCATCCTTCTCCTGCTCTTGCTGTCTCTCTCTTTTCCTTGCATCCAACCATGCCAAAATAGACACAGAAGCATGGCGCAGGCTTCTGCCTCGCTAGCTCCTGTCAACCCATCTAATCCATGTCAACAAGGAAGGACGTTAAACAATGATGATGATGACGACTGCAACCAACCACCTCATCTAATATCAGCTGACCTACATTAAAGTTCCATTAATCTTCAAACTCTGAGGCTTCAGTAGAACCAATGTAAGTTACTCTGGAAGGAAAGAGTGTTGTTGGTTTGCAATCGTCATGGAAACTTCCAGAGTACGTCACAATGCCCAATACTTGAGTGATATCTCTTCAGCCTAATCGCACAAGGCAGAAGTGATGAATAGCTGCAAATACGCGGTACCTTTTCCAACTTACAACTGGTATTTGTGAAGGTAAAAAAAAAATAATAAAAATTTCACTACAATCACTGCTCTTGAAAACCTCGTAACTGCTCAGGCTAAACTTGTGTGTTTGTAATGGCTGTTTAACTGTTTACTTGACTAAAGCATTTGTATATGTTTCTCCTTCAGCTACCCCTTGTTTTACACGTACAGAGTAATGCATAGCTTTCCTTTCATTAGTCCCAAGTTACACTGGTGGTCGAAGATAAATAGAAATGTGTATCTTATATGATGCATGGATACCTGGAAAATATATCTTATGTACACAGGAAAGGAAAAGGGTTAAGAATTATATAACATTACTTACAGATATTATTTATAATCAGTTAATTTTATTACATATATATATATATATATATATATATATATATATATATATATATATATATATATATATATATATATATATATATATATATATATATAACACGTATGTATATGATATATGAATAATACAAAACCACATTGAAATATAAATAGTAAATAATAGTCATGATTCTTACATAATAGAAGTTTCTACAAAAGAAAGACAAAGCTTTAATTGGTCGCACACTACAAGGTTCAACGGAACCTACTGAAGCAAGCCAGCATGCTCATTAGAATTCTGTTAAATGACTAATATGTCTGAGAGAATAAAAGAGATTAATGGAAGCAGAATAATAATTTTAAAAAAAACGAATCATGTCCCACACCTGAAAAGTATGTCTGTCTATATCTATATAGACTTTAACGATGTCGAAGACCATGTTTGTTTTGTTTCTCCGTATGTAATACACCTAAAATAATTTCAAGTAAAACAATTTTCTCATAAACTTAATAAGTGACAGCATGAAAACTCATATTTAAAAATGATAAAGAAAAAAAAAAAGAAAAAACGTCAGAATTTTATAACTTGTAAGAAAAATTAATCTGAAGAATATGTCAGAAATAATTATTGTCAGTTTTGACAGTAGTTGTACACTAGCATTAAAATAATAATGAGATTAATCAGTGCTCGAAAGTGAAGCATAAAAACTTATTTCTGAGTATTTCTTCATTCTTTTCACAATACACCAAACGCATTTTAAAGTTGAAACTTTATAGATCACCTTTCATAGGTTTCCACAATGGTCGAACTAAAATGGTTTTCGGTGTTCCTTCGTTAACTTTTTTTACTTCTGTGTCATTTTCATTTCTTCCCAATTACACTCCGAAGCACATGTAAACAACTATATAAAACCCTCTTTCCCCCGACAATGTCAGCAATATTTTTTGATCCAAGATCATAAAATAAAACTCGACAATAATCATTAATAACTTATCAACGAAATGAAAGAGAATGTTATCTGGAATCATTGACTCTAGAATGATGAAGCCTGTTATGATTTATTTCTGTACGTGAAGTCCTAATAAGCAAATGATAGAATAACGGTTAACATGTTGTAGACAATCGTAAAAAAGGTAAAAGGGTGATCTTACGGTACGAGTCCTAAACATCGGCCTTTTCCGTAAAAAGTGTCTTCGGCAATCTTTACCAAAGATCGGTTTTTTCCGTAAAAAGTGTTGGAGAGAAACAGGGAAACGAAAGACATGCAGAGAGCGCGATTTATTTTGAAGGGTTTAGGGTTAGGGTTTGGCTTAGGGTTAGGGAATGCCGTCCGTAACCCTAACCCTAACCCTGACACTAAAACAATAACCCTAACACCGTAGTGAAGATCGTGCGGGTGTTACGGAAAAGGCTGATCTTTGGTAAAGATCGCCGAAGACACTTTTTACGGAAAAGGCCGATATTTAGGACTCGTACCGTAAGATCGCCGGTAAAAGTAAGATGTCCTAAAAAAAAAATCCGAAAGTGACAACACTGACATTCCAAAATTCCATGAAAAGAATAAAAACTCCCTCATTATGTCACTTACTCCCTCATTATGGCACTTACACGTATAATGAATTCTAACGATATGTTATATATTTTACAAATACGCCGTTCGAACATACTTTACCCAACAACGAATATTTAATTTACCGAGAAAGCAATTAATTCGATGATTTGCATGTCAACATACCAGCAATGTAATAATCCTGCACGGTTAATGGACTGTAGTGAAATAACGGACGAGAAAAGGTGGCATTGTTTGCTGTGGATTTACTAAGACTATACGAGCCAGGATTAAACTTTGTTTCTTTCTTTCTTCACTGTGAGTTTCAAATAAGAATGTGGGCGTAGAGACCCATATCTGCTTTGTATGGTTGCCCGGTCTGCTAGAAATAACAACCACATGTATCTGAAATCATTTCCTTTCTTGATAAATGAAGAACATATTAGATGAAGTAGTCCCAGACATAGACTTGTAGTAACGCTGTGCGCATGCGTAGTCTCACGCATGCGTGGAATTCAACATCCAAGCTTTCTCGCTTTGGTCAATCTCTTTCTTGCTGGCCAGCGATTGAGCAAGGACGTGTCTAGCTATCTCTCCATCTTTCGAACTCACGCTAGACAGCTCACATCAATATACCAACGTCCCAACAACCATGTTCTGACACACCGAAGACGTCTCAACAAACAAGATTAAAGATGTATATTTTCCACCATGAATAAATATTGTTGAGTTGATAGTCTGGAGTTCAGCGTTCCGTTATAATTCTTAATTTAATATAGGAAAGTCAGGTGTACATCTAATGATGTATAACCCACTTTCCTATAACTGGTGACCCCGACGTGATTCAGACACGCAGCCCGCTGAGCTACAATAACAACTATTTCTATATAACTGATAACCAACATTTCTATAAAGTGGTGACCCCGACTAAGAAAAAACGCGGCCATGGATTCTGGACTACCAACCTATAACTGGTGACCCCGACTAAAGAACAAATGCGGCCACGGATTCTGGACTACCAACCTATATAGTGGTGACCGACTAGGAAACAAACGCGACCATGGATTCTGGACTACCAACCTATAACTGGTGACCCCGACTAAAGAACAAATGCGGCCATGGAGACTGAACTACCAAGCAACGATGACCACCAACGACGCCACCGTCATCACCAAGCAGCCTTTTCGCCACCAGCTTCGTTCAAACAAGATTACCACCGCGACGACAACAACAACTACTACCAACTACGAGCATTCTCCCGACGTCGCCAACAGTTTCAACAGGACATCATTACCACCACACATACAGAACACAGCTATATTACAGTTCCTGCGCCGACGTTTTCTCCATCAATGTACTGTCTACCACAATGTCGTACGCCAACAACCCCACCACCAGGGACACACCATATTGCATGTTTTTCTTTCATTCCTTTAATTTGTACATTGCATGCATGTATCACACGAGTGTACATTTCATTTCTTTCATTTTCTTTGTGTGTGTTTGTGCTACATCTTGTGGGTGGTTTTCAGTGGCCATCCTGCCTCAGGCGTTCCAACAGAGTTATATTATCGTGCGTTCCGCACTGGCAAGGGAGCCCTGTAGTAACGCTGTGCGCATGCGTAGTCTCACGCATGTGTGGAATTCAACATCCGAGCTTTCCAGCTTTGATCGATCTCTTTCTTGCTGGCCAGCGATTGAGCAAGGACGTGTCTAGCTATCTCTCCATCTTTCGAACTCACGCTAGACAGCTCACATCAATATACCAACGTCCCAACAACCATGTTCTGACACACCGAAGACGTCTCAACAAACAAGATTAAAGATGTATATTTTCCACCATGAATAAATATTGTTGAGTTGATAGTCTGGAGTTCAGCGTTCCGTTATAATTCTTAATTTAATATAGGAAAGTCAGGTGTACATCTAATGATGTATAACCCACTGTCCTATAGACTTTTTAAAATGGGATGGTATCGAGACAGTGAAAGGTTTTAGATCAGGCATGGGCAACCTTTTTCGAGACATGACTCATCCCCAGGCGAGCTGCACTAAATAAATTCAAGGTAATTTTTTGTTAGGCGTGCCATTTAGAAAATCCCGTGAGCTGCAGTTTACCCCTGGCTGCCTCAGATTGATAGGCCTGCTCTGTCAAAGTTGATCTCGGGCTAAACAAAAACAACCCAAACAACTCGTTTTAACTACATCGCGAAAGATTCATTCTAGCCATTTAATAAAACCACAAACTATTAAATTTAAATCAACTTCATGAAATATTTAAATTTCCGTCGCTCAACTGCGACCTGAACACGGACTCAAAGCTGAATTGTGTCACTGCGACGAAAACATTGGCACTTCATTTAAGTGAATTTAACAGTTTTGTGTATTTATCAAAACAACAAACGGAGTAGGGATGAGTGACAGTCAGAGACGGTAAAGCTGGCGAAAAGCATTCAAAAGGTTTGTTCTGAAATCATTGGTATTTTAATCAAAATAAAACTGCAAATTATATTTAGTTTATCAGTTACACACACACACAAACATACGCACGTGTGTATATATATGTAGTGGATCTTGCACGCATGAAGTGGATTCGATCCACCATAACCAAATTTAAATTAACACTGCAACAGAACTTTTCCCACGGTGGAACAATGGTTTTTCTCTGACAGCAGTTTTACATTTCCCAGATGCCTTAAAGCTAGGCCGAAATAATGTCTTCACCACTTAACCCTTTCTAACCTCTTCTACAAAAGCTAGAATAGAGATAACAAGACCACCAACTAAATCTATTGTTCTCAATGATATGTCTATCCTCCTGGATCGTTATAAAAGCAAGGAAACCCCAAGCAAAAAGGTTAGTTTAGTCACCAGTCAGTGACGACTCAGCAAAAACGAAGTCTGGTTGACCAGCTAGAACCTTGGCCAGAGGAAGAAATGAAGTTTACTGTCAGCAACTGTGAGACAACGTCCCACACCCTACAACTCTTAGAAGCTCTAATTTTGTTCTCTTACAACATATTCTATCGCTATCTGTGGATTACTACAAACAATTTGTATACGCCAAACTATGCAAAGAAACATTCTACCACATCTTTCTTTCGCATGCTCTCGGATATTATAACCTGCCCGTCGAGGCAAGGTATTGTAATGTAACGGTAAATAAATATTTCCTTAAAACTTCATGCATTGTTCATCTTTCGCATCCTGCAGCATGTCGTTATAACAACAAAGTTTTATCGTCACAACTGCTGACTTCGACATCGTCATAATATTGTTTACTAATCAATTTCTGGTACTACTAAAGCAGAGTGGTCCCGGACGCGCAGTCGCGCTAGCTAGTTGTGAGTGGTCGATCCTAACCCTATCCCTAACCTTAACCATAAACACATGTATTCATTTGCAAACACGCGCGCGCGCACTTTTTGTAGGATCGACTACTCACGACTAGCTAGCGCGGGTGCGCGTTCGGGACCACTCCGCTTTAATAGTACCTCGGATCTTTGGGGTTTGACGGGCAACATTTGTTTTCTTAACGAAACACTTTCAAACTTGGGACACTGGTAGAATGTGTCATATAAAACAACTTCTTCTCTTAACCTTCTTAACAAAATTTTGTACATCGCAAGTTATTTCATGTTAAAGTTGTCGTATTTCTGTAATTTCAACCAATCACTGACGTCTATTCAGCTGAATACAGTTACTGCTGTTCGGTGTCAAGTGTGTTATTCCCTGTTTAATTATATCATTATTCCCTAGTAAGGGTTTAGGGTTCGGGTTTTAGGGTTATGGTTATGAGTTATAGGGTTAGAGTTAAGGTTATGGCAAAAATAATCATAACCCTAACCGTAATCCTAAAACTAACCCTAACTCTAAAACCCGAACCCTAAAACCCTAAAGCTAAAACCAGTACAAACGCACGAACGATGTCATAAATAAGAGTAACAGGGGTAGTTGTTGACAAACAACGGGACTAATTTTATTCAAGGGAAAAGATCCCATGACACCGTTACGGCATTATTTGTTTTCACCTCAATAGACGTCAGTGATTGGTTGAAATTACCGAAATACGACAATTTTTTACATAAAATAACTTCGAATACAAAATTTTTTATCTGTTCTATACCACAAAATATACAAATATTCGAAGTTTGAAAGTGTTTCGGTACCAAAAACACTACAAAAAAAAAAAATGTTGCACGTCAAACCCCAAAGATCCAGTACCTCAATTTCTCCCATTACAACTGGTAAACCCTACCGTTACAATTGGTGACCCTCGACAACAATTAAAACAAAACCGTTACACACACACACACACATATATATATGGTATATTCTGTTAAAAACGTAGTAGAATACAATATAAAGCTCGTCCGTTCACCTTCAGATTTCACCCTGTGCAATCCAGTAGTAAGTATTATACGTACTTCCAGCTTTGCGTTTGGCCATCAAATTGAAATAGCTACATTTGTTTCCACGCAACATAATTCTCCAGGCATGCAGGGAAACGCTTGCATAATCAAGTACCTGCACGCCTGGAGAACTACGTTGTGTGGAAACAATTGTAGTGATAGAAATAAATGTCCAACCATACTCCTTCTTGTTGACTCCAAATTATTTCAATTATATATATAAAATTAAATACTAATCACTTTAGTTTTCAAAATATAATCGTTCACATAACACACATATATATAGATGTAATATGAACGAGCATGTGTGTGTGTGAGGGTGCATGGCTGAATGGTTAAGGTGTTGCACTCACGATCTAGAGATCATGATTTCAGGTCCTAGATCGGATGGTGCGTTGTGTTCATGAGCAAAACACTTCATCCCACGTTGCTGTACGATCAACTCGACATCTGACGCGTGGTACACAGTGCATCCGTTGAGACAACGTCGATTTGACGGAAAGATTGAGCTAATGTGCAAACTGTGGTGCGACGGAGGAAGAAGACAACAAGAAGCAAAAGGACAGAATGAAGCGTTGGACCTTACCTTGCCGACCGCAGCGGGGTACACGATCGCTCCTAATCAGAACACGTCTTTCTCGTAACGTCGCTGTTTTCTCACTGGCCCCACGTGCTAGCCTTCGACCGCGTGTCGCCGACTTCCGATCTGACCCTTCCGGTTTGGCCCTTCCGGTCTGGCTTCACCTCTGTTTGCCTCACCCCTTTCCACCACAACACATTGCTCGTCACAGCCCACAACACCACACAAACGATGAATTTTTTTTTATTAAAGATGGAATATATGACATAGAGAAACGTTGGGTAAACGTCATAAATGAACATGGATCATACTTTGATTAAATAAATCAGTTCTCTAACACTTCTGACACATTTTATTGTTACCTTTCAAATACGACATTCCATGTGAAACAGCCTAAAATATATGTGTGTGTGTGTGTGTCTGTGTGTACATAGGCGAAGGTAAAGAATACGCACACCTGGTGTTTAGAGTTAGGGTTAGGATTAGGGTTACGCCGAAAACAGGTGCGTATTCTTTATCGCCGCCATATATATCCAGTTGGATGGCGAAAAAAAGTGTGGAAGGGAAGGAAAGTGTTTGAAGAGGCCAGGATAACGCAAGCAAGACTCAAAAGATATTTAAGGAAGAATGTAAAGATCGAGAAGATGAATGACAAGGACCTTTTTGTGTGCACAGTCTGTGACAGACCAAGCTTGTCTTTGGCTGGCCTCAAATCTCACCTGCGAACCCATGGAAAGCAAACTTCAACCAACTATTCTGATTATATATCTGTGCACACGTTTGAATGTGGTGTATGCCAGAAGGCTTGCAAATCCAATGGGGGTCTTAAAAGACATGTTAGGATCCACAATGAGTAGAACTTACCTGCAGGTATTGGTAGTTCAAATCAGAGGTGCAATCTGTGTATTGCGATTCTTTCAGTCAAGAAATTTGGAATTGTGTAAATGTATGAATTTTAAACACACACACACACACAGAAAATCTGCCTTTTATAGATAAGATATATATGTGTTGTACATATATTTACAAGACTGCTGACATTTATCAATGGTTTCTCCCATTGTGTTAATGCGCCATTTTCTATCATTAATAAAACTGTCGGCATTTTTGACGACACGGGTATGCTAGTAGTAATAAACGATATGATAGTAACGAAGATCAATGAACGTATGTTCAAGCCTTCAGGTTTAAATTGAGTCTGCTTTCATTAAAAAAGTTCCTCTACCCTTTATTGTAACTATAGTTCATATTTTCAGATAACAGTGTTAAGTGGCAGTACCTTTAGAGATTCTTAGAGGAGAAAAACAATAAAATTATCTCATTTTAAACCATTTAATTTTTTTTTTTTGTCCGTGAGAATAGAATAAAAATACTTGAGCAAAGTAAATAGGAAAAATATTTGATTTAAATTATCTTACAATGTCTTCTAATTTAATAAATACGCATGTTAGTGTGTCACACTTTTTCAACTTTACTCCTAAAAGCCGTAGCCCAATATATCATACCATTTTGGAATCAGGTCGGCCCCGTGAGTAAATTAAAAACATTCCGGGCCGAATCTGGACCTGCAATCCAGAAATTTTGGTTTTCCAAGTTTTCATTACTGCGATTGTTTTCGGCGATTTTTTTTTACATGATTTTTTGCGACGGATCTTTTTGTACAACTATTTTTTATAACTTGGAAATAAATTTTAAGAACAACTGAAATTAATTGCAAAATTCAGCGATTATTTTAGGCGATTTTTTTGGTTGATTTTTTTGCAAAAAAATTAGATTATCTTTGGGATATGGCTCTGGAGGAAGCAATTGCCACAAATTCTCCAAAACAAACCTGAGATCTGTTTGCAGATCTTCCCATTCGGGGTCAGTAGCTTAAAAGCTTTGTACCAATCGGGCGGCTTTTAAGCTAGTATAATAATTAGTAGTTAATGATTGCGTTGCCCCAAAAACTCGAATTATCGCTTAACGATGACGCCTTAAGTTAATTTAAACGTTGTTTTGTAAACAAAGTTAAACGCAACCATGGCGTTTAACGCTTTGGTTTACATATTAAATAATTTATCACGGATTAAAATAAATTTTGAAAGTTCAGAGTTCGGACATGTATTTTAATTCAATTGTTGGATTTGTGTAATAAAATGTAAAATATACAAACATTACATTCGACCACAATATATATATATATATATATATATCTATATATATATATATATATATATATATATAAAGTATGGGGGTTTAGTTCATAGGTGATCTAAACGATAAGGTACACTACGAAAGTACTGTAACAATTATATATATATATATATATATATATATATATATATATATATATATATATATATATATATATATATATTAATATTTAGCAGAAGTAACAGAGTGGCTAAAGGTACGTGAGTTTCGTGCGTTGGCAATATATATACACACACACATACACGGCATTTCTGTTTGAGTACCAGAATATTCACAAATGTTTTTCGTGCATGATTCTATCATCTTTTCGATACTTTATTCTAAGTCGGAGGTTCTGAAGTAGTGCAAGTTTTCCTTCTGTGCATGATTATTCTAAAAGACCATCTCGATCACCATTCACTTACTCTTCGACACACATACACAGTATCCCCTTGTGATTTGTTTCCTTTTCATTTTACATGAAACTGAGAAAAGCAGCCATGTGATGTCTCATGTATGTGTGTGCGTGTGAAAATTCTTGAAATAAAGACCAAGGAAACCAGAAATCCGAAAAGGACTCTGTACTGTACAAGTTAACTATAAATGTAGAGCAACTGTTATATAGAGTTAATGTTTTAGCAACGGTCGACTCACCCCAATTACAGCAAGTCCGCCCCATAATCGTGTTATTCTCCGGGTTATAAATAAACAGCTTCATTCTTTTCTGCCATTTAGGCTTAACAAAATTAGTTTCAGGTTTACTCCCAGCATTATTAGGTTCCGTCATGCTTGTGTTTCTGCAAATGTCACTTCAACAAGAGTCGGAAAGACTATGGTTATTGTCTGATTCTGGTCAGAGATTCCACTGGATTCTAATGACGTAACGTCAGCTCTAACAATACTCACCTTACCCCGTCACCCAACTTCTCGATTAAATTTTCTTAAAAGGTATTTACAAAACCAGGATGAAATACAATTTATGGCAATGTTGTATCTTTACGTATTGACTGTCTTTCACAACCGGTACAAAACTGAGCTCAAAAACATCTATTTTCCAAATGAAACTTCGTTTTATGTGAGTAACCGTTAAAGTTAAACTGAGTTAATATTCTGTATCTTTTATTTATTCTTTTTACTCGTTTCAGTCATTAGACTGCGGCCATGCTGGAACACTTCCCTAAAGGGTTTAATCGAACAAATCGAACCCAGTATCTATTTCTAATCCTGCTACTTGATCTATCTGTCTGTTTTGCCGAATTGTTAAGTTACAGAGATGTAAATAAACCAACACTGGTTGTCAAGAGGCGGTAGTGGTGGTGGTGGTGGTGAGGGGGGACAAACGCAAAGAGGCACACACATCTACACATATGTTGGACTTCTTTGAGTTTCTGTCTACCAAATCCCTTCACAAGATTTTAGTCGGCCCAGGGCTATAGTAGAAAACACTTGCTCAAAGTGCCACGCTGGGGGATTGAACCCCAAATCATGTGAAATAGAACACCATACTTAGAATTTTTGCAGACATTGACTTTATGAGCCAATAAGGGAGCTTGTAGCTATTAGGATTAATTCAACTGGCTTCATTACAATTTTATTGTATATTTTATAAACATAAACCATCATACCTTACAATTTTTGAAGAGATTTGGTGATTTCAGTATTTTTCCTTATTTGAGGAGGGCTACAAGAAGAAGTGCTACTTACCACACAGCCACTCCTGCGCTTATTAAATATTTATAAATTTCATCCTAGAATTATTGTTATTATTATATATAGCACAGGAGTGGCTGTGTGGTAAGCAGCTTGCTTACCAACCACATGGTTTTGGGTTCAGTCCCACTTCATGTCACCTTGGGTAAGTGTCTTCTACTATAGCCTTGGGCTGAGCAAAGCCTTGTGAGTAGATTTGGTAGACAGAAACTGAAACTGAAGTGGCGAGCTAGCAGAAACGTTACCCCGCCGTGTGAAATGCTTAGCGGTATTTCGTCTGCCGCTACATTCTGAGTTCCAATTCTGCCGAGGTCGACTTTGCCTTTCATCCTTTCGGGGTCGATAAATTAAGTACCAGTTACACACTGGGGTTGATGTAATCGACTTAATCCCTTTGTCTGTCCTTCTTTGTCCCCTCTATGTTTAGCCCCCTGTGGGCAATAAGGAAATAAGAAACTGAAAGAAGCCCATTGTATATATATATATGTATATATATATACTCTTTTACTTGTTTCAGTCTTTTGACTGTGGTCATGCTGGAGCACCGCCTTTAGTCGAGCAAATCGACCCCAGGACTTATTCTTTGTAAGCCTAGTACTTATTCTGTGTATGTGTTTGTGTGTGTGAGTGTTTGTCCCCCCCAACATTGCTTGACAATCGTTGTTGGTCTGTTTACACCCCCGTAAATTAGCAGTTCGGCAAAATAGACTGATAGAATAAGTACTAGACTTACAAAGAATAAGTCCTGGGGTCGATTTGCTCGATTAAAGGCAGTGCTCCAGCATGGTTGCAGTCAAATGACTGAAACAAGTAAAAGAACACACACACACATGGATATTTGTGTTGCTTTATTAAATAGATGCTTAGATATACACTCACATCCATACAGAAATAGACAGGCATGTAATTAGATAGATTAATAACATACAACAAAACAAAGTGAGAATGAAAAAAAATTGAGACAACAGAATGAAAAAAATTATATATCTAACAAAAAAGGTGCTGCAAAAGTATGTAGAAAACCACTCCCCATTTCATATAATTGGGTCCAGATCATTAGAATCTAGGTCAAACATCTAAAATATTTCACAAAGCCTTTTTAATGCAATCAATGAAGATTTCAAGCATACAAGACAGTGTCGTGTGTGAACTTCCATATGGCCGATTTCTTGAGAAATATAATTTACCAGAACCAGCAGACAGTGTTATGTTATTCAATGAAAATGTTTTCATTTCTTCAGTTCTGTTTCTCTCCTCTTGTAGAATTTCAGCCTTGAACTGATTATGGCAATGTTGTTTAATGAATAGCATTGACTAAGCATAGCAAACATGTGTGTGTGCATGCATATGTGTTTGGGCGGTGTGACAGTGTGTCTATGCAGATGTTTGCACACATGCATAAGTATGTAGATGTATGCATGGATCTTTCTCTCTCTCTCTCTCTCTCTATTTATATATACTCTTTTATTCTTTTACTTGTTTCAGTCATTTGACTGTGGCCATGCTGGAGCATCACCTTTAGTTGAACAAATCGACCTCAGGACTTATTCTTTGGAAGCCTAGTACTTATTCTATCAGTCTCTTTTGCTGAACCGCTAAGTTACAGGGATATAAACATACCAACAATGGTTGCCAAGTGATGGTGGTAGGACAAACACAGACACACAAACATATATATACGACGGGCTTCTTTCAGTTTCCGTCTACCAAATTCACTCACAAGGCTTTGGTCGGCCCAAGGCTATAGTAGAAGACACTTGCCCAAGATTCCATGCAGTGGGACTGAAACCAGAACAATGTGGTTGGGAAGCAAGTTTCTTACCACACAGCTATTTAGATAGATACATAATTATTACAATTAAAAGCTAATTATTCACTCCCTGATAGTAAACCGCAGATTTTCTGCGGTATTGCTTGTGACGCACATGGTAATTCTTGAGGAGGGATAATGGACTGGCTGGCCTATGTAGGTTCGGAGATGGTTTTGAGTTGTGCCAATGCATGATGTTCGTTCGGTCATGCATGCACAATTGCTAGCATCGTCGAATTTGCAACTGGAATATCATACTGATGAGGAAATGGAGAGTTGTTCGCTCCTAAGCCAGAAATGCGTCTATGATTAACTACGACTGGTTAGTTTTCGTTGTTTTTTCTTCTTGTTTTGCCTTTGTGAGTTACAAGTAATGCCATCTGTTGGAGTTTCAGCATTTTAGCTGCTATTTCTGAACTTCAGTATGTGGTGAAGCAACTGTTGCTGATCCTTTAATTATGTTTATAGATAGATACATACATAGATTGACCAATGCATGTTGTAAAGTTAGTTTATAATCATTCACAGTCGACAATTCACATTGTCATTTTTCTGGATAGCAGACACATTCTTTCAGATGTCTGTAAGAACACACACACAGAGAAACTCTGGAGTAGCAGCAAAGGGAATCACCAGCTTTGAACAAGTAGTAAAGTATCATGTTCATAATTATTAAGTTACGGGTTCAATTCTTAAGCTAGGCTGCATTTTGTGTCTTTAAATAATGAGCTTCATTTCTCAATGATTCGGTCCACTCAGATGAAAATAAGAACAAGCAGCAGTTGGGATGGGTTTAACTCTGCAATGACCTAGTGCTTTCATTCAAGAGGGGTATGTACTCCTTTGCTTAAATGCCAGAGAATCTGGGAGAAGTTCCATCCTTAATGGGCCTGTGAGCTCAACAGACAGCTAGAATTCTCTCCAGAACAATCTGAGCCAGTACATTTTGGTTTGGTTATATTCCCAGCATTTTTCCTTTTGAACATTAGTGATCTTCAAGAAGTTCTAATGGTATTACTCTGATATAAATAATACCATCTTTCACTCCTTAACTCTCTGTACAGTTGTGATAACATTATAATATATCATGAACACTCCCATTGTTAGATGATGGATGAGGGTTATGCAATTTCTTACTGAACAACCACACAGATGGTTTGTTTATAATGTTGAAATGTTTGTGTTCATTTAAGCTCACTCCCTCTATCAAACTGATGTTGCCTGTGTAGGTGCACAAATGTGCCACATGTCAAATGCTGAAATGATTGCAGAGCAATGTGAAATGAAATAGTTTGCTAAAGAACACAATGCAACACGCAGTCTTGAAATTGAAACTGTGATCAGGAGTGTAACACCCAAACCACTTGGCCATGTTTTCACCATACACACACACAAAACTCACATGCTATATTAGCTATACAAATAAACTCCATTCAAAGGAGTAGTCAGTTCATTTATTCACTCAAGACTGTTAATCCACTCTTTCATGAAATGCTCAGAGTTTCTCACTTCAGGCTTTGAAAACAATGTTGTCTGAAGGACTGCTTATAGAGAGAAACTATGTAGCAATGGAGTGAATCATCAACTTCAAACAAATGATGTGGATGTGTGTGTGTGTGTACAGAGGGAGAGAGAAATAATAGCTGTATATATAGATGCGTACACATACATATATGTACATATGCACAGGTATACATATTTACATATAATTTTTATTTTTTTCATTTAGACTAGTGAGATCAGAAGTCACTTTTCCATTTGAACCTGTGTAGTTTGTTGTGAAAATACAGACTAGGAGAAAGTTCCATCAGACTTTGGTTATGAGGAGTAAAGTTTGAGCAAAGTGCTGAGTGGAGATTTGTAACAGGAGACATAGTAGGTAGGTAGAGAGAGAGAGAGAGATGGTGGTAATGAGTGTACTGGAGCAAAGATGTCATGTAGTTTGCTATTCCATATGATGAGATGCCATTAGAGTCACAGTCAAAGAGACAGAGAGGAAATAGGATTTGTTTTTGTTTAGCTGCATGTCACTCCTTATCAAGATCAAAATCTATGATAAAAACTATACCAACCATGATTACTTCATCTATCCTTTAAAACGGAGGTTCTCAACAGAAGTCCATATGAGGTTTTGTTGTTAAAATTCATCTGCAATAAATTGGTTATACTTCTACAATACGCAAAATATTTCAATAATTATTTTTATGTAATTCCTAATAAAATTTAATTATAAAAATATAAGACAATTGCAGTGTGGAAAGTGTTTATAAGTCATTTAAAAACACACAAAAAAACCATTGGATTCACTTCAACATTTAAATTTAATTTGCCAAAATATTTTCATCACTTTGAATTTTGTCAGTGAACAGGTCGCGGTCTCAAAGTGATGAAAATATTTTGGCAAATTAAATTTAAATGTTGAAGTGAATCCAATGGTTTTTGTGTGTTTTTAAATGGCTTATAAATATCTTCCATGCTGGAATTGTTTTTGTTTCAGCACACGATCTCAGATCAGGTCACTTGCTATACAAGTACATCTCCGTAACATAGTAAAATTTTTTTAAATATTGAAAAATTATGAATGGCAGAAGACACGAGCCCATGGTACTGCCTAGTGGACTTGAGCCTACAACCACATCATTGTGACCTGAACATCTATGCAACACAGCCAAGCCTACACCTTTATTTAATACTGAGACTTAAATTACACTACAAACCTTTTACAATAAAAAAAAAAACAAGGATTTTCTTCATAACTATCAGGTATCAACTAAGTTTATTGTGTCAAGTCTTTGTTATAAACTAAGCCAAGGGCTGAAAGTCACAAAAAAGTTTTTTTTTAAATGGCACACGCCCCTCCCCCCACCTCCAGCTTGTCATTCCCTGCAGTGCCACACTTAGACGATGTAGAAGGCATCAGGATCATATTAATGTCCATAGCATATCAAAAAACAATACTGATACACACAGAAATATATTGGACAACATCCAAGAGGGAACCATTTAACTGATTTGTAAAGATTCATGTCCCAACTCAAGACAACCTGTATGTGGCTACAAACTTTCCTAGAAATAGATGACAAACCTCTCTCAAACTGAACTCTTACTATCTTAAATGATGAGAAGTCACACTGAATAATGTAGCCTTAAGTTTACTTTTTAAAGCTGTGGTTCACAACCATTTTTCTTTTCTGTGGGCCCCTTTTCAGTTTCCATCTACCAAATCCACCTACAAGGCTTTGGTTGGCCAGAAGCTGTAGTAGAAAGCACTTGCTCAATGTGCTATGAAGTGGGACTGAACCCAGAACCATATGGTTGGGAAGCAAACGTCTTACCACATAGCCATGCCTGTACTTATGTTGAGGAAAACAACATTGCATTCACAAAATTTCTTGAAAGTAGGAGCCTACTGGTTAGTAATATAGGAAAGTAGATCTCCAACAAAGAGCTAACAGCAAAAATAAATGTTTTCTCTTTACGAATATTGCTTAGAACCATAATGGTTGTTGAAAAATGGAAGAAAGGAGGATTCCACACAGTTTTTAAAGATCCTTTTGGTAAATGACTAAAAAGATCAGCCACAGTTTAGAAGTCAGCTGTGTGTGTGTATGATACATGGAGACATCCTTCATAGTTTGGATGAGGGTCTGCAGGACCTTCAGTGTTGGATGATAAGAGCTGTCTTTATATCAAATTCCTTCTGGTACATGTTGTATGCCACTGAATGATTCACTGGAAACCTGTAACCAGTGATGGTATTATTCTCAAAATACATGATGTAAAATATATAAAGTGTGACAATTCATGTTGAAGCTTTTCTTTTTCTTTGGTGTTCTTCTGTATTTTGCATTTGATAAGGGCAGATGGAAGAAATTGATTGATTTTGTTTTGATATGAAAGGACAAAAAAAAAAAAGCAAATATTTAAATACAAAGAAAAAGAAAACATTTGTTCCTCACCTGGATTTGATTTTTTTGTATTTGTATTTGTTTGTTGATAGTTTACTTTAATAGCAATTTCTGTGTTTGCGAACATGAGCATGCAAACCACACAACTACAGACACACTTAAGCATACATAAACATGTACATAGGAAGAAAAAAAATCCAGATACATATATTGGCATATTTGAGATAAATAAGCCTAAAAATCGATTAAAACAAACTTTACATATATTACTTTAAAAAAAATAAATCAATATGAAAAAATTGATTTTTGTTATAAAACATTTATTCTTTTCATGCTTTTTTATTGTTTTATTTATCTTTTAAAATATTTTTAATGTTTTGGTTTCAGTTTTTACATTAGTTGGAAAGAAATCAAAATATATTGAAGACTTATTGTATTGCTCAGGAAATTTAAACATGAACTTGGAATCTTGCATTTTTGACTTTGTAATTTCATTTTTCTGGTAGACTCCATTACAATATTAATGTAGACATTTAATGCTATTCATATCGAAAAAGGTAACACAATCCTTTCTAAACTGACATATGGTACTAATTTTCATTAATAGCGTACGTAATCTTTTAAACAACTCATGAAGAAAGAAAAAAAATTCATTATAATAAATAATTTTATGTTAATTTGATTAATCCGAAAGATAGAATTAACAACTTTAAATTAACACAGAAATATATAGCTTAAAAGATTTTCTAAAAAATATGGGGAAAATTAAATCATTTCTCCCCACCTATTTTTTATTTAAGAGTTTTTGTTAAAAAATAATAAACTGGAGAATAAGTCAGTTAGAAGTGTTGAGCTCTTTTATATACCATTAAACATATTTCATAAAATGATATCTCTTCCTGAAAAACTGAACTGTTTTGATTTTTCTCTCTTCATAATTATGTAGTTAATTATTTGAAAAGCAAAAAGTCACGTAAGATCTTTTCCTATAGATCTCATTATCTCATTTTTTTCTTTTAAGATTGCAGTACTTTTGTTTGTTGTATCATAATGGAGCAGGGGGGGAATAAGCTGATATTCATAAGGCCTCAAGGGATAAAGAACATTTTGATAGATATTGCACCCATTTCCATAACATTTCTGGAAGAATTCCATAAGAAATTACTACAGGTAGAACAAGATTCGAAACGGCAATTATCCCATTCCTAATTGGAATCTTAAAAATTGAATTAAATACATAATGGATACTTGAAGAAGAATATGTTTAGACTTGAAAGGGTTTTCTGTTGCTCAGGAGCCTTGGTCAGAAATATTTCAGTTTAACCATTATATTATGCAAAGACAGAGAACTGAGATTTGTTACCATCATTAAATCTCTCCTTTTTTTTTTCAATAACTTTGGTATATTGAGATACATTTTTTAGCATATAATATAATTTTATATGATATAATTAAAATTATAATATGTTGTGTATTATAATGTATAATTTTACAATATTATATATTATAATAATATATAACAGACACAAGAAATTATTTTCAATTACATATAAATCTTTTAAATTTGCAAGTTGTCTTAAAAGACCGTTTTCTCTGTAGAATTCTTTTTAGGTGACATATTTGCTTCTGTCACAAAGACCATTTGTTGTGTGTTTTTCTGATGTATAAGCATCATAAAACTTAGCTTATAAAACTTTAACAGAAGGAATAGTCTGTTTAATCTTCAGTTAATGTACAGATATTTCTCTGATGATATTTGTTCCATTTATCAGTTATATTATTTAAAGAAAAAAAAAACATGACAGAAAACAATAAATAACCAGTTAATCAAAATGAAGACCTTATACATCTAAAATGATATCGATAATATTGTTTTATACCCCTTTATCCATTGATTCAAAGGAGTTAGGGATCTTTTTGCCATATATATAGTAAACCAGTGTCTTCTTATTTATTCTTTGTATCTCTTGATATAAAATGACATTTGTAAGAAGCTGCTGATGGTTAAATATCTTGGGGAAATAAATAGACGTGCTTCCTCTACAATTACATTTTTAATTAAAAAACATATATGATGGCTAAATATTAATGAGTTAAATATAATAAAGCTACTTTATAATACTTTGTGTTGATTATGGATTGTTTGAATTAAAAAGGTATGACATTATTGTCATATCATATGCATCAGTCTTAACTGATGGTTCTATCTTATATACTTATTACTTTTCTGAAATGATAACCTTATAATTGTTCTACTATAAGGATATCTTTAAAAAAATAAATATCAGCAGTAATAGTAATAATAACGATAATGATAATAATAATAATAACTGTAATAAAGGCTTAATTGTTTTTGAGAGTCCTA
Source organism: Octopus bimaculoides (assembly GCF_046866305.1). Lineage (NCBI taxonomy): Eukaryota > Metazoa > Mollusca > Cephalopoda > Octopoda > Octopodidae > Octopus > Octopus bimaculoides. Next base: position 135,387,680 of record NC_142929.1, read on the forward strand.
TACAAAAACAGTTCCATTTGAATTATCTGTATATGTTGGTTTCATTTTAGCCACATTGTCACTTTGTTCAGTACTTGTTGAGGAGGACATTGCCAATGATTGGTCACTTGGTTCACCAATACTGCCTTCTGGACAAGACAAAAAAAAAAAAAATTAAATATCATCTTTATATTTTTCAGACAACAAAACTCAACATCTCTTAGAATATCGAAAAAATATTTGGTACATAATACACTGTATTTGAAGGCATAAAAGACACATGGGCATATTAGATGCACTACAATTTCAGTAGTGCATATTTATAAAAAAAAAAGTGAGTATAAGGGACAAAATTAACTTATGAGAGGCCCAATTTCACATTTTGGCCCCAGGGTGACGTTTTGAAACTTTTTTTTTAAAAGTGTATCTTCTATGCCATCAAATATGATAATATATAAATTAACATTTCAATAAACTTCTTTTGGTTATAAATTGAATTTTCCAATTTAAAATACTTTTATCACACATACCCTATTTATAATACTTTAATATAATAAAGCTACTTTAATACAATTAAGCATATGTTGATTACACAATGATTTTTCTGCACATGGTGAGAAATTCTGAATAACAATGAAGTGAGTCATTGACTTTAAACAATTAAATAAACTCAGTTACATATATCAAATATTTGATCTTGTGTTTTCTTACCTAAACTTAATACCTATATATACTTTTATCTTTTACTTGTTTCAGTCATTGGACTGTGGCCATACCAAGGGTTTAGCTGAACAAATCAACCCAGTACTAGCTTTTTATCACCAATAAGTTTTTAACCAGTAAGTTATGGGGATGTAAATAAACCAACACTGGTTGTCAAGCAGTGATGAGAGAAAAACATACATACATGCTTTCACAGTTTCTTTCAAACTCACTCACAAAGCATTGGTCAGCCCGAGGCTGTAGTAGAAGACACCACAGTGGGATTGAACCTGAAACCATATGGTTTGCAAGGCAGGTTAACAAAGACAAATAAAGGTATATTGAAAATACCAGACAAGATGAATTGTTGATTTATTGAAATTATTTTTAAGAGAAAGTAAACAAATGCTTAGTAGCAATTGCAATTGACTTCAAAGGAAAAATGGAAGTAAACTCCACTTGTTTCATTTTAATTCTATAGCAATAAATAAATCTATCCTGGTTAAGATGTCAATTCAAATAACATAATATTCCTAGATAATCTGGTACCTGCTATGAACAGCAAATACAATCCAGCTTTGTAGAATTTAAGTGTTGCACTCAAATACACAATAAAACATAAGTATTGGATTTTAACTTAATACTTATGAGGGGGTAGGTTAATTCCATAATCACCTGGAATGGCGCTTCTACTATACATAGAGACAGATATGAAAACAAAAGGTTGCTACCCAACTTATTGGCATGAAATGACTCACTGACACAAATTACAGGGTGTCTCTTAAATGTGCTTCTTTATCTACTGATGGTGCCAAAGTTGGACAGGAGATACATTGAGGTAAGAAGTGTAAGTAACATTCAAAGTAGTATGGGTCACCTGACCATCAAACATGAAGCAAACCACTCCAGGAGTCAAACCAAACTGGATCAATAAATGCTCTGGCTAAAGCTTCTAAATGAAAATCATTATATCAAGATGCCTCTTTGCCAGAGGAGATGTTGAAAAAACTGCAGGTTTTGTGACTTAATCCAAATGAGGAGACCGATTTTAAAATTTATGAAGTGTAAGTTAAGATTGAATGTCTATGATTAAATAATAGTCAGTGAAACCTGTAAGCAGGCTTTCACATCAGTGTGTGGGGACCCTTGCACTGTAAAGCTGTCGAGAAAAAAGTCCCAAAATGGTGCACATGCTCTCTTGATGACCCCTGAAGCCTAATGGAGTTTGGTATGTGAAGCTTTCAATTGGCAGTATTTGCACAAACAAGGTTTTTGCAAGTCACCCTTCAGCTCCTCAGAACTGAATGATCTCAGGACACCTCTACTCGGACTCAGCTGACTCACTTGTGTTTTGTCTTATCATCATTCATATTGTGTTCACTCACAAAGCACCATAAATCTAGTCCATCCGTCTTTCTCAGAATGTTGTCCCTCTTGAAATTTCTTCCTTGCTCATATTTTTTCCTACAGTGATCAAATTCATAAATTCTTTATGTATTGATTTTACATTTCCTTTGAAATGTAGTGGCAGTGTGGTAAGTACCTTGCTTACCAACCACATGGCTCCAGGTTCAGTCCCACTGCCTGGTACCTTGGGCAAGTGTCTTCTACTATAGCCTCAGGCTGACCAAAGCCTTGTGAGTAGATTTGGTAGACAGAAACTGAAAGAAGCCTGTCTTATATATATATATATATATATATATATATATATATATATATATATATATATATATATATATATATATATATATAAAAACAAATAGTAAATGAGTATATGCATATATACGTACAAGTATGTGCATACCGACATCCACCTGTATGTATAGGTGCATATCTGGGTACAGGACATTGCAAACAAAACATAGACGAGAAAACACACAAGCCACATAGAGAACATTCTACTTCATCAGCTACCCCCGTTTTAACACCGGCGGTGTGTCGGTCTGTCTGTCTGTCTGTCCCCCAACAATCACTTGACAACAGATGTTGGTGTGTTTACATCCCCATAACTTAGCAGTTCAGCAAAAGAGTCCAATAGAATAAGTACTAGGCTTACAAAGAATAAGTCCTGGGGTTGATTTGTTCAACTAAAAACAGTACTCCAGCATGGCTGCAGTCAAATGACTGAAACAAATGTTTGGTGACAGATGTGACCAACTTTGAAAAGGGGAGATAATTTACAAGATCAAAAACTCTCTGTAATTGACATGCAATTAAGGATAAGACAGCTGTGGACATGTTTCTGCCTCAATAAGCATCATCAGCACAGCAGTTGTCTTACCTTGATTCCAGTAGACCTAAGACTTATACATATACTGAAAGAATGTGTATGCATACATACACTTTGAGTGTGTGTGTGTGTGTGTTAGATAATTACGCATAAATTCTCTTACAAATAGTTAAATTGAAAAGTGATCCTATTTGAACAAACAAAACTAAAAGAGAACATTAACTAAGTTCATTAAGTTATTCTTAGACAAACTTCAAATGCCATGGGCTGAGCCCACTCCTTCATACCAAACAATACCAAAAAAGATAATAAAAACTTGGCCATGCTGCTGTCACTAATAAATGTGATGATAAAGGTCAGTTCATCATTTTAAGTGCAACTGGTGATTAATATATTTTTTAAATGTTATATTATTTTGTATTTCTGAGTGCATATTATTTGATATGTCTAGTTTAAAGAGAAAGATCAACTCCACTACGGTTACTCATTTCAGGTATACTGCAACTACAGCTAATGCTACATGAAGACAGACTTCTGTGGTGATCCAACAGTCCAATACACTACAATAGATTATAATGAACTCACCATTATGTTATGTGTGTATATATATATATATATATATATATATATATATATATATATATATATATATAAAATTATGTTTTTGCCTTTTGCCAACTTATAACAAAAACAATTTAGCATTAAACTGAAGAATTACTCAATACTTTTTGTAGAGTACATATTTCTTATAGTTTTATAAGAAGTGGAGTAATATTGACTTTGAAGTTATGGCCTGCTAGTCTTTGTCAGATGAAGGCCAGCAGGCCTAAACTTAGAAGTTACTATCACCCCTCTTCTAAAAATATTATCTATCTATTTATTTATCTACATGTACTTTATTTAAGGTTTAACAAGGCTACCATTGGTTTCATGCAATTATCAAGCCGTTCACATGGAACATTGGTACTTGCCTCTATTTTAGATGAGAATATATATATATAATTTACATTTTGACCAAATACTACAAGAAGCATTAGAATCAAATTTGAAAGGTACAAAATTATGATAAAATAGGATTTTAGTGAATGTTTTATATAATTCAGGATTTTAATAAACACAATAAAAACTTATTAAAAATATTGCAGCTTCATATATTGGATTTTCCTTTTCTTTTTTCCTGAGGAAATAGAAATGTTGTATTTGTAAATAAAATTAATTAAATCTGGATGAAAACTTTCTCAAGTGCAGTATTAAGTAGAAAAGCCTGTTGTAAATATTACCACAAAAAGAACATGTTAAAAGCCAATATAATATATTTAAAAAATAAAAAGTAATAGTAACTATAATTTATTTCTTTTCAGTGAGAAGATGATAAATACAACTATTAATGAGGTGAGGAAAAAAAGCCAATTTATAGCCAAAGCAGAGTTGAAATTTGTGAAAGCATTGAAGCTAGGTGTGAAGCTGTGAAAAGCTTAGCTAAGCAAAGAAGCTGAAGAAGAACAAGGAGAATTAAGCAAAGCTTGTGTCTTGTAGAAATAAAGTGAAAAAGAAAAAAAAAACAGACAAAAAAATCCCAGACAAAAACAAAAAAAAAAACAGACAAAAACAAAAAAAAAACCTATATTTTTCTAGGACGCTATACCTAGGCAAGGCATTGACAAATGTTACAGAGACAACAATGGTGATCAATTGTTATTGATATATTTATGTTCCAGCTTGAGTCATTCTTTTATAATACACTGTATGTACATATGTATACTACATTGACATATAAATGTGTGTGTGTGTGTGTGTGTGTGTATACATACATGTGCATGTATTACTGTCAGTCATTCTATAGGAGAATGAAGAACTGGTGAATAGACTCTAGAAAGGCTGTCATGAGTAATACAAAGTTCCAGTTAATAATATTTTGGCGGTCCTGCAACTCTACTTGACAAACTCTTTAAAGTTTGGGTCAAGGAAGTCAAAATTATTTGAGGCTAATTAGTTTTTACAAATTCCCCACCACCAGCTTAAAAATCAACTCTTAGTAAGTTGGCAATTCTTGGAAATCAACTAAAACTATGATATACTTTAAAAAAAAAAATGTTTACCAGCTGAAAATATAGACAATTAATGAGATAAAACCTGCTAATAAATAAAGCTGGAAGTATTATTTTGTTGATATGTTAGCATTAATGTAATTTAACCTTTAATCCTTAATAATACATAAATCATTCACAAATAAAGAGAGACAAAAACAAAAAATATACAAATAAACCTGTTGTGTAACTAAATAACAATTATATAAATATAAAGTGTTTGTATATCTCACCTTCATCGTTGGTATTAGAATTCTGGAAATTATTAATTTCTATATTGTTCACCTTGCTTTCTTCAGTATTATTTACTGGATGCAGTGTTGTCTCCCCTGAGAGATCTTCTGCATCTAAGTCTGTTGTCATTATTTCTACAGATGGTCCCTTTGCTTTAGCTTCCTCCATCATCCGAATGGTTTCCAGTAAAATTTCTGGGTCAGACATATTTCTTTCATTAAGGTTAATCTTATATTGTGGTTCCTTGTTATCTGTATTTTCAGTTAACTCTGAATGATTCAAACCTTCATTGACTGAACTGTCTGGTACTAATTCCTCAACTGTTGCATCCATTACTTTTGTAATATCCTCTTCTATTGCTGCTTCATCAGAGCACGTCTCACCTGAGCGATCTTGATGGTTTGATTCTACAAAACATACCGTTTCACTTGCAGATAACATTGATGAGATATGATGGATGTCCTCATCCAGATGATCTCTTACTTCATTAATGCTTTCATCAAATTTTGATGTTTTGGAATCTAATGAGACATCGTCATCATTTGGTATTTGCATCTGATGTGTGATTTCTTGATCGACAATCTGACCGTCACTCTCCTCTAATGCACACACAGTTTTGTCACCATTGTTCAAAATGGTTTCTTCTGAATTTACATCTTTGATTTTAAACATCATCTCAGTTTGGATGACCAGATTAGATGGTGCTACTTCAGGTTCGTTTTTAATTTCACTCTCTACCTGCTCTGTGGTATATTCAATTTCTGTTACTTCAGCTACTTCTTGTTTTACTGCATCTTGTATTTCAATCTCATCTTTTCTGCTATCTTGTAATGGAGAGCTAGCATCAAGAGATAAAGAAGAAATTTCACACTCATCATCTTTGGGTTCATGACTTTCAAGACTTTCCAAATTTGCTGAAGTCTCTTGGGCGTTAGTAAATGTAATGTCAGGATTGGTCTGGGTACTAGTAATGAAATCAGTGTTTGTTGTATGTTCATCTTCTTTGATGTTATGACAGTCATCTACATGTACAGCCACTCCAACTGTTGATTCTTCTGTCTCTGATTCTCCTTTACTCTCAAGATTTAAAGCATCATTATCAGATGACACAACTATTTTATTATCATTTTCTTCTTCAGTTTGATTGACAGGGACGACATTTTCTGAATGTTCTACCAAATCCTCATCTTCTTTGAAGTTCGGACATACCTCTGTAACTTCAACAGTTGATGTATGAATAATTTCATTTATTCCATCCCCCTTTTCATTACAATCCTCTTGTGATTCTTTTAAGTCATCTTTCTTTTCATTTAAATCTATTTGTGCTTCTTTTAAATCATCCAGTTTTACATCTTCACTTTCTTTTAAGATGTCCTGTTTTTCATTTATCATTTCTTTTAAATCATCATGATTTTCTTTTAAGTCATCTTGTTTTTCAATTAAGCCATCCTGCTTTTCAACTGATTCAACTTGCTTTTCAATTGAGTCATCTTGTTTTTCATTGATGTCTCCCTTTATTTCTTTCAAGTCATGTATTTCATCATCTAATTTATCATGTTTCTTGCTCAGGTTACTTTCTTCTTGATCCTTATTTTCAAGTGGTAGGTCAGATGTATTATTCAAGGGTTCGCTACCATCCTTTGATATACTGTCAGTGAGATTATTAGCAATGCAGCTACTGGAGCTACGATCTGCTGTAGTTGAATTGTCATCAGAAATAACATCTTGTAAATGATTTTCAACATTTTCTGTAAAATAATTGGACTTTTAATAAAACAATCTCAGGTTATAGCTGAAGAAATAATGTTAACATCTAAATTTGGCACAAGTTCACACATAAAAAAAAAAAATCAATTTGCTTGATCCAAACACATTACTGGTACTTATTTTACCAGTCCTTAGGAGGATCAAAGGTAAAGCTGACCATGACTATTTGAACTCAAAATATAAAAAGAGATTTAAATAATGTCACAAAACATTCTGTGTGGTACTTAACTGACTGTGCTATTCACCTTTCTATAAATATGAAAAATGATAATATTGTATACAGTGCTCAGATGCACATCAGAAAAATAGCTGAAAGTGCATGAACAGTATACAGAAAAATGCACAGGAAGAGAACAGTGGATGAGTCATTAAAAAAAGTAAGGGGTGACATCAGGTGTACTGCTGGCGGATTTCAGGAGTATGGAAGTTTTGAAGGATGTAGTGTCTCAACAGCTAACAACTGATGTAGGTAGTTTATTTTGAGCATGAAAAAATGTTTCTGAAAGTCATGGGTGCTGTGTTGTTTTTTTTTTATTTTGTAAGCATGTCCGTGAGTGTTAGAGATACTGGAATTCAAAAAAGGTGCCCAAGGGTGTTCATGGAAAGATGGTGGATAATCTTGTGCGTGTCTACCAAGTCAGTTCTGAGCTTTAATGTAAAGTCTTTTGTTACCATATTTCTGTTAAAGTGTATTTGCCATTCAATTAATTTTGAAAATAATAAAGAATTCATTAAAATAACTATGTCATTATTAAATTTATTTAAATTAAGTATTTAGAACATAAATTAGCATAAAATTTTCGAGGAAGATTTTTTTTAAGTGAAGGTCACTTAAAAGCAGGGAGTTTGAATCATAAAACTAGGACTGGTTTCAAAAAGGTTAAGAATGATTTTCAACATCTTAGACATAATACCAAAAATTTCGATTGAACTAGTACTTTCATGCATTAAACTATGCAATCTTCAGGTTCATGTAGTAGTGGTGATAGTTATGTTTTACTATTTACAACTGTAAAACATAACTGTCACCACTACTCCATGAACCTGAAGATTGCATAATTTAATGCATGAAAGTACTAGTTCAATCAGAATGGACATTTAATATTCTATCATTTCATTATATAATCTTATATTATATTATATTAATATAAGATTGTAAATAAAATGTGAAAATCAGACAAGGTTGGAATTTCTTTGAGTAATATATTCTTCTATACACAATCATACACACCCGTGTGTGTGTCGTCATTGTTTAACGTCCGCTTTCCATGCTAGCATGGGTTGGACGATTTGACTGAGGACTGGTGAACCAGGTGGCTACACCAGGCTCCAATCTTATTTGGCAGAGTTTCTACAGCTGGATGCCCTTCCTAATGCCAACCACTCAGAGAGTGTAGTGGATGCTTTTACGTGTCACCCGCATGAAGGCCAGTCAGGCGGTACTGGCAACGGCCACGCTCAAAATGGTGTATTTTATGTGCCACCTGCACAAGAGCCAGTCCAGGGGCACTGGCAACGATCATATATATATATATGTATATATATATATATATATATCATCATCATCATCATCATCGTTTAACGTCCGCTTTCCATGCTAGCATGGGTTGGACGATTTGACTGAGGACTGGTGAAACCGGATGGCAACACCAGGCTCCAGTCTGATTTGGCAGAGTTTCTACAGCTGGATGCCCTTCCTAACGCCAACCACTCAGAGAGTGTAGTGGGTGCTTTTACGTGTCACCCGCACGAAAACGGCCACGCTCGAAATGGTGTCTTTTATGTGCCACCCGCACAAGCCAGTCCAGGGGCACTGGCAACGATCTCGCTCGAAAATCCTACAGGAGCCAGTCAGGCGGTACTGGCAACGGCCACGCTCAAAATGGTGCATCTCATGTGCCACCCGCACAAGAACCAGTCCAGGGGCACTGGCAACGATCTTACTTGGCTTGCCGGGTCTTCTCACGCACAGCCCATTTCCAAAGGTCTCGGTCCGTAGTCATCGCCTCGGTGAGGCCCAATGTACGAAGGTCTTGCCTCACCACCTCAGCCCAGGTCTTCCTGGGCCTACCTCTTCCACGGGTTCCCTCAACTGTTAGGGTGTGGCACTTTTTCACGCAGCTATCCTCCTCCATTCTCACCACATGTCCATACCAGCGCAATCGTCTCTCTTGCACGCCACAACTGATGCTTCTAATGTTCAGCTTTTCTCTCAAGATACTTACACTCTGACGGGTATTCACATTGACATTACACATCCAACGGAGCATACTGGCTTCATTCCTTGCGAGCTTACGTATGTCCTCAGCAGTTACAGCCCATGTTTCACTGCCATGTAGCATGGTTGTTCGTACGCATGCGTCATACAGTCTGCCTTTTACTCTGAGTGAGAGTCCCTTTGTCGCCAGCAGGGGTAAGAGCTCTCTAAACTTTGCCCAGGCTATTCTTATTCTAGCAGCTACACTTTCAGCGCACCCACCCCCACTACTAACTTGGTCGCCCAGATAGCGGAAGCTATCGACTACCTCTAGTTTTTCACCCTGGAATGAGATAGAAGTTGTTTCCTGTTTGTTTGCAGTCTTTATTGCACCTGAACATCTGCCACAAACAAAAACTAACTTGCTAGTTAACCTGCCTTTGATGTTGCTGCACATATATATATATATATATGACATTTTCCAGACTTTTTCTGTTCCTTAAAATTTCAAGCGCAAGACATTGGTCAATCTGAGATTATAGCAGGAGACACTTGATCAAGATACCATGTTGTGAGATCAAACCTGGAACCAAGTGATTGCTAAATAAACTAGTTTAATCACATAGCCATTCTTGTACCAAGATTGCTTAGATTTCACATATGTTTTGTGACTACATTTTAAATTCAAACTATACTTGTGTAAATTTCTAAATGATTCATTTTTACTTTTTCACTATTTTAAACTTTTTTTTTGTTTGAGAAAGCTGAACTGGTGCTTAAGATAATTTCAGTTTAATCAGCAATCAAGAAATTTCTTACTTAATTGATGTTCTATTTTCAGCTAAATTAACAAGTATTCATGTTATTTTTTCCTGTTAAGTGATGATAAATTGAGTTCTAAATCAAGATCACAATTAGTTTAAGCTCAATTAACCAATGACTTATGAAATGTAAAACCTTTGCTGATATATATATATATATATATATATATATATATATATATATATATATATATATATATATATATATATATATTGCTCTACCACCACAAAGTTTGTGTGTGTGTGTGTGTGTGTGTGTGTGTGAGTGTGTATGTGTATACATATATATATGTGTGTGTGTCTATACAGCTCTACCACCGCAATTTTTTTTTCTTTTGTGAGTGTGTATGTGTGTATATATATGTATATGCATGCATGTATGTATGTATATGTATGCATGTATGCATTATGCATGTATGTGTGTGTGTATGTATGTATGTATGTATGTATGTATGTATGTAGTGGAACTTGGTTTTGCAAATGCCTCTCATCATGAATAGTTTGGTTTAAGAACAATTTTTCAAACACAAAACATGTCAGGTGACAAACTGTCTCAAGCAACTCACACACAACCCAGCAACAACAGTTGGCAACAAGCTGGGAGTATCAATAGGAGAGCATCAGTTGTTGTCTAGCTTTCACTCAGTGCACATCTCTGCCCAAATTTGCCAGGCCTTTTCATGAATTTCCTATGGGAAAAATAGTTTTGGTTTATGAACATTTCAGGCGATGAATGGTCTTGAAGAGCAAATTAAATCTGTAAACTGAGGTTCCACTGTATATGTGTGTATAATATATATATATATATATATATATATATATATATATATATATATATATATATATATATATATATATATATGTATGTATGTATGTATATATGTATGTATGTACATACATACATGCATATACTCTTCTATACAAGAAAATGGCTTAGCTTTTTTTGTATTCATACCTTTCATTATTTTCTTAAATTCTAATTAAATTCTAAAACATCAAGTAAATAAAAATCATAAGATTATAATTATTATCATTATTATTTATACTATTCAGGCATATTCATTAAAGGTACAGGTGTGGCTTTGTGTTTAACAAGTTCACTTCCCAGTCGTGTAGTTTTAGGTTCAGTCTGACCATGTTGCACCTTGGGCAAGTGTCTCTGACTATAGCTCTTGGTTGATCAAAGCCTTGTGAATGGATTTGGTAGACTGAAACTGAAAGCAGTGTGTGTGTGTGTGTGTGTATGTGGTGGGCAGTGGTGGTGAAATTAATATCTATTTTGTTTACATAACAGATGTGTAAAACAAATAATTACTTAAATAATCTTCAGCAAGTATTTTTAACAGAAGCTTCAGGTTCATCTCTACCTTGTGAGTAAAACTGAGTTGATGGAAACTCTGTTGTAGTCCATATTGCATGTCGAATCTGTTCTTAAGTAAGAGACTTCATTTAACATACCATAATCTAAGAGAAAATATTCATCTGGCATTGGGAAGATTAATAGCTAATAGTTATTTATAGTGTATACAAATCAAGACTCAGCTAAACTGGTCTGTTTAATTCACATAACAATGTATATACTGACATTATGGATTAGTTCATTCATAAAGCATTAATTAATAAACTCATTGTTTAAAATATCTGCAGTTGTACAACTGGCGAGTCAGACAAAATGCCTTGCTGTACTTCCTTATGTTCTGAGTTCAAATCTTGTCATGGTCAGCTTTGACTTTCATCTTTTCAGGCTTGATAAAATAAAGTACCGTTCAAGTACTGGGATTCATGTAATCAACAAAACCCATTCCCCAAATTTCTCCCAAAAGGATTATGAAACTTGAACAAAGTTTCTCCTGATACTTTTAAAAGGTATCTAGATGTGTTTTTCTCTAACATATCAGATCAACAATCTGACAAAAAGGCTGCAACTAAATTAGAGCAGCATCTAACGATCTGTTGCTACTTACACCGAAAAATTCAACAAAGCACGTTAAACCTTTGAATACACATACACAAATATGGTATAAAAGACATAGAACATTCAACTGTGAAGGCACTACTCCAGTATGACATTGGCCACCTTGGTGACTAAATCAAGCTAATGTGAGTGTATAATGTAATCATAACAGCATACTTGCTCTTACTTATGAAATAGTAATAGCAAAACTAACTTCACTGATACCAAAAAGTAAAAAGTATGGAATTACCATTACAACAGGTTGTTGAAGAAAGAGAAAACATAGTATTAGTTGAGTGAGGATACACACTCAAGTATCAGCATCCTCTACAACTGCTACAAGGAGAAAGGAAATACACTAATATGATGAAACTGCAGTGGCATGAGGTTGATAGACAAGGTAATGAAAGATATAGAAAGACTTACAGCACAGTTCATTAGAAACAGAATTAACCTAGGTCAGATGCAGTTCAGCTTTGTACCAAGAAGAGGTACACCGACACCATATTTCTTGTGAGATAATTAAAAGAGAAACACTTAGCTAAGAGTAAGTCACTATATTTAGCATTCATTGACCTGGAGAAGGCCTTTGACAGGGTCATTTGCTCTGTGGTTTGGTGGTAGTTAAGAAAACTAAGAGATGACTGGCTTGATAGAACTGTATTATAAGCCCTACATAGAGGAACAGCAAACAAAGTGAGAATTAGAAATGGGTTCAGCATGTAGGTAGGTGTCTCTCAGGGCTCAATCTTTAGTCCCCTCTCATTAATTATAATCCTCCAGGCCATGATATAAGAATTTGAGAATGGCTGTGCATAGGAATTTATAAAAGATTTAAAGAAATTCCAGATATATAAGCAAAACCCAAAAGCAAGAGGTCTTGAAGTAAATTTAGCAAAGATGAAAATATAAGTAAGAAGGAAGACAGGCCATTGCTACCATTAGAGAAATGGCCATGCTCAAGGCACTGAAAAGGGATAGTTATAAATTCCCAGTGTAAAGTATGGATACACAAGAGATGTTGTGGGATCATAGCGGGGGCTGGTAGAGAAGGTAGACATCATATGTAGCAGATGCACAGAGATAGTTTGCAGGGAGAGTACACGTGAAATAAATTCCATAAAATCCTTGGAAGGCCCTCTAGAACTAGTTACTAGCTTTTGTTACAAAGGTAGGCTTATTGGCAAGTGGTGTAGGGTGTTCTAAATACATAGTAACCAGATTAAGAACAAAGTGGAAAAAGTCCAGGGTTACTTCTACTGATAACAAAGGGCTTCTCTCAGAATATAGGGCACATTGTATGATGCCTATATATGAAGTGAAATGATGCATGGCAGTAAGGTGTGTACCTTGAGTGCAGAAGATTTGTGGTTACTAGAAACAAATAAAGTGAGCATGCTGCACTGGAAGTGTAGTTTTAGTGTGCATGGGTGACAGAGCATAAATGAGGAATCAAATATAGTGTGAAATTTATAGTGCTACTGACAAGAAAAAAGTTTGTGCAGGTACAGGCACATGATGCTTGTGAAAAATGTCAGTTGTCTATCAAAAAGAAAAGTGCAGAACACACAAAGTAGATGAAACTCAGAAGAAAGATATTCTTGGAAGATAGGAAAAAATTAATGAAAACCAGTCTCAAAAAGCCAAATGTAACAAAAGGGATCAAATTGAACCATGACTAGTTGTGCTACTTATGATCCACCAACCTACTAGTGCAGGCATGGTAAAACAGTCATTTTAGAGTAGTTGAGCGGTTGCGGTGATCAAGGTTAGGATAATATGATGTATCTATGTCAGGTTTCTCATTCATTATTTTCTAATTAAGCCTTCATCTAGTTTCCTGTTCAGTACTCTTTCATCTATTACACTCCTTCTCTCCTAATCTCTGTATCATGTCACCTGTGTAGCAAGAGTTTAGTCTATATTCAATGACTTCAACTCTCACCCTTTATCATTCTGCTTCTCTTCCATTACAATAATGTCTGTGCAACAAAACTCACTTGGCTACCTCTGAGCGCCATCTTGCTTCACTGTAGGTCATCACTCTCTCTCTTTCTCTCTCTCTTTCCTATATCATTCTTTACTGATATTTCCCTCTCTTACTACTCTCCATTTCTATTGCTTTCCACTTACCATCTTTATTGCTATCCCATCATGCCACTCATGTTCAATGTCCTTACCACTCACATGTAGCTGCCTATCACTGTCACTCTTCCATTACTTCCCCTCTTATTGCTCTATACCTCCATTATATTCATACTCTCTTTCTTTTCACCTTTATAGTCACCACTTCTACTCACTTTGTTGATCATATTTGCCTTGAATGAATGCAGACACAGTAGAACAGTCTTGCTTGGGGTAAGATAACCTCTGTAGTGCTGCTGCCATAATAAAATGTGCACAGTTCAATCTATAAAATAGTTGGTGATAGGAAAGGTATCCAACTGTAGCAGCCGTGTCAAATATTGGAGTGCAAAAGTGAGATGTAGGCCTCCAACCCATCTATGATAGCAATAACTCCAAATAAGAAGTGACTTGGATTTTGATGACCCATTCAACCCATGCCAGCATGGAAAACATGGTATGGTGATGATGAGTGTGTGTGTGTGTGTGTGTGTGTGTGTGAGAGAGAGAGAGTGAGAGAGAGAACGAGGGAGAGAGACATATATATATATATATGTATATATATATATATATATATATATATATATATATATATATTATATTTATGTAAGCAAATGTTCACATATGTTGTTCAGCTTTTATGAAGTTTAATTATGGAAATTTAAAAAACAATTGCATATGGTAAAAACGAAAGAAAAATAATAAAATTAAATGAAAAATTAAAAATTAAAAAGGACAAATATATAACACATACAACTAAATTCACATAGCAATTAAATGTACATTCAATGCTCGGCAGATAGAATATTTTCTTTTTATTATATTTTACTTTGTCTCTGCTTACTATAAAAGCATTTAGCTAGCCTACATATAAAGCATGACAATATTTTAGGTTCTAATAGAGGCTCTAAAGACTACACAACATATTAGGCATCATCACACTCAGAGAAACAGTTTAAAACAATGTTTTACTGCTATAGAGGGCTTAGGATCTCCTAGCACAAAAAAATTGAAGCATTGTTTGATGAAATATATGCCATATATTTAAATAATTGAACAGTGGAATGGGATCTCTCCTTATAGCTAAATAATAAATGAACCCGTTCTCTCTTGGAAAATAAAAGAAAAAGCACCAAAATGACTGCTGTGGCATTGGTAGAATTTGTGCCATCCAGAGTGGTCCCTGAGTCCAGCATCTGCCTACCCCAATGAAAAACACATTATGCTGCCTCCACCAAACAAATGCTAATCAGAGAGAAGCATCTTCTCCAGTTTAGCTCCAAACATTGTGCTGCGATGCATATAAGTATTTACCTAACCAGCTTTCCATAATTTATAAATGTACAGGAACAGAATGGACAGAGAAGTTATAATATACCCAAACTGAAATACTGCACCACATACAATTAATTACATATTTGAACATGTAGAATGGTCCTTAACTAGAAGGTGGTATGGTATATTCAAAGCTACGGACCTGGGAATTGAACTCAGTCATTTAGCCAACTACCTACAAGCTTTATGTTTGCTTGATATGAGATTACACAATAATTCATTTTCACTCTTTTGTTACTATATTTTCTGTTGATGTATATTACTTTTGCTTCAATTATTTTTAAAATAATGAGGAACAGTAAAATAACTGTACTTTATGGAACATAAATTAACATGCAATTTTGATAGATTTAATTTAGATCACTTTTAAAAAGGAAATTTGTATCATAGAACCAGGGGTGGTCTTGGGCGATTGGTATAAAAAAGGTCATCTAAAATTTATTGCATTCTACTTTTTCTTCATAACTTGAATCTTTTCTTTGAAGTTACTAAAATACAGTACATATAAAATAGTCTAAAACAATCAGTGAGCAAAATCAAGAAAAGTAATTTTTAAAAATAATTATAAGGAAAATGTATCAATAAAGATTCATTGAAATAGCTGCAATGAGTTTGCTAGAGAAAATGATAGTGAAATTTATGGAGATGTAAATGAAGTAAAAGAAAATAGAATATTGCAAAGCTGCTATTAAAGGTTGGTAGGTAAATTGGTATCACATTTGTAACTGTTGACATACATTTAGGCAAACATATGTCATGAAATAATAGATAAAAGAAGAAAGGAATAAAACACAAAGGATTATAAGAGATTTACAAGTGGAATTGTTTTGGAATATGTTGCAATTATGTCTTTTGATGAGGCAAAGGGTAAATTTTGGTAGTGTGCTTCTGTTTTCTGTAAACTGTGCCACTTACCATTGTTACTAAACAGGAAAATAGTTACCATTTATGTATTTTTCAAAATAATTATTTCTTATGTAGGAATTTAACATTTTGCATAGTTAGAGTTGAGATAAAATAAGAAATTGAGTCATTTATATATTTTGAAAAAGGAAATATGGATATAAGTAAAGATAGAATAATAGATTCCTACCAGGAAATTGAAATAAGATCACAAGTTTTGTTCATTGGTAACATACTACTGTACTACAAACATTTGCCAATTAATATTGACTATCATAATTTTATTTTGGTTTGTTTCTAGTGTATACCACTTCTGATATTTAGTAATTTCTATGTCTCTGTTTTACAGACATATGATTTTAAAATGAAGACAATTGCTCTGAATGAATGAAGAGAAATATATTCAATATACTAAGGCCTTATGGCAACAAGTTGGCAGAATCGTTAACATACTGAGCAAAATGTTTAGCTGCATCTCGTCTGTCTTTACATTCTGAGTTTAAATTCCACCGAGGTTAACTTTGCTTTACATCCTTTCGGGGTTGATAAAATAAGTACCAGTTGAGAACTGGGGTCAATGTAACTGACTTGTCCCCGCCCCATAACTTGCTGACCTTGTGCCAAAATTTGAAACCAATATTAGTTACCATAAGATGCAAAAGTCACATGACTTACATACAGTGGGAAAACGAGAAACTGTGAAGTATTCACCTGTCCAAAGTAATAGAAATAAATCACTTCCAGCAAGAAATTGAAACCAAATTGCCAGTTTCATTCATTGAGGCCTTCTCATTGTACACCAGTATGTACCTACCAATGACTATTTATAGATGAAGGAAATAATTGGGGAAATTTACGATATTATGCCTTTCTCTGTGGCATTGGTACTATAAGTAAAGTAATTTCATCTGGGAATTGAAATCAAAATTGTTGCTGTCTTACACCCACAACGTTTATATTTCCCAAAAAATAATTACTTACAAAGGCATGAAGCTTCAGATTTATGAGAAGTTACTATGTTCTTACATTTTCCCAGAAATTCCATTCTTGGAATAGAACAGGTGGTAAGTCAATAACCTGACATGACACCTAGTTTATTCCAAGAATGAAACAACACAGAACAGGTGACATAGCAGACTGTTGATAAAAACAATCATATCATAGCACCCGTGATGTATTGAAGTTCCTGAGACGTGCTATGGTAAGAATAATTTGCATGTTCTGAATGTTAATGTATTTAGCATAAATTATTTTTGATCATCTTCAAGAACCACCCACATTTCTATATACATAAGTGCAAGCATGCACCTTGGCCAAGTGTCTTCAAATATAGCTTTAGGCTGACCAAAGCCTTATGAGTGGATCTGGTAGCCAGAAACTGAAAGAAGTCCATTGTGTGTGTGTGTGTGTGTGTATATATATATATATATATATATATATATATATACTAGCAGAAATACCCGGCTTTGCCCGGGTTAAAGAGAATAATGAAATCTAAAAACGCCGTCTAGACTACGCAGCCCTCAACTGTTAGTAGCTACAATACCATATTTCTACATTAATAACTCTCCAATCCATGCCAGCATGGAACATAGACATTAAGTGGAATGCCAGTCTCTCATCTAGGAGGGCCTTGAAATCAATGTTACCAACTGGGGACTATGTGTGTCGCAGTGATAATAAAAAGACTCAAAGGAGGTTTGCAACGAAATAATTTTACTCAACACTTTGCAAGTGAATCAGTGGAGGCAAAGGTGCGTCTCATTTACTCGACAATTTATGCACCACATTGCAGAAATCACAATGTAAGTATATCTGAAAGGGTAGTCTTACACTGTTGTACCGTTGAATTACAAATAATGCTCATCTATTATGTTCGGGTTAAAATTTCATCAACTTCAAAAATATATGAACTTTCATGGGAGTTATGGCCGTTATACATAGAATATAATTTCCAAATTTCATGAAGATACATTCAGTACTTTTGACGTAGTTTTGGATAAGAAAACAAATGACTAATGTGTGTGTTTGTGTGTGATGGGTGTATATATGTATAGCTATCTGTATGCATGTATATATATGTATATATGTGTACATATTACATGTACATCTATATATATATATACATCTACACATATGTATATATATACATGTATGCATATAGATCTATATCTTTATATATATCTTTACATATACGTGTACATATACATGTATATGTATACATATACATCTCTTTCTCTCTCTTTCTCTCTTTCTCTCTCTTTCTCTCTTTCTCTCTCTTTCTCTCTTTCTCTCTCTTTCTCTCTCTCTGAAAGTATCTGTCATTACAGTATCGAAATGTGATTGTTTCAGTTAGTGGAATAACGTGTACATATACATCTATATGTATACATATACATCTCTCTCTCTCTCTCTCTCTTTCTCTCTCTTTCTCTCTTTCTCTCTTTCTCTCTCTTTCTCTCTTTCTCTCTCTTTCTCTATTTCTCTCTCTTTCTCTCTCTTTCTCTTTTTCTCTCTCTCTCTCTCTGAAAGTATCTGTCATTACAGTATCGAAATGTGATTGTTTCAGTTAGTAGAATAGTTTCATTTTTAAAGTGAAAGTATTTGACATGAGTGTTTTTGTTTCACTTTTGACACGTAATACTTAAATAGTGGAGGAGATATTATGTTGCCGTGGGCTCGAACCCTAAGTAAGGCATGTGTAAAATTTGAATGAAATTGGTTGCGTAGTTCTCAAGTTTTAGGGATTCGCACAGACAGACAGACAGACAGACATTCTCATTTTTATATATATAGATATATGTCATGTAACTGACATCTAAAAAGCACCGTTCGAGTGTCGGGCCTCACAGAGGCAATGACCGAGACTTTTGGCATTAAGTTGTGCTTGAGAAGACCCATGAAGCCAAGTAAAATCACAGTCATGGAAGATAGTGGTGTCATGAAAAGCACCCATGCCGGTGGCACATAAAAGCACCCATTACACTCTCAGAGGGGTTGGCGTTAGGAAGGGCATCCAGCTGTAAAAACCATGCCAAATCAGATTGGGGTCTGGTGCAACCTTCCAGCTTGCCAGCCCTGGTCAAACTGTCCAACCCATGCCAGCATGGATAACAGATGCTAAATAATGATGATGATGATATATGTATACATATGTGTGTGTATATGTGTGTGTATATATATATATATATATATATATATATATAACGTGAGAGAGTTAGGGGTTGGGGGTTCAACCCACTAAGGGATAGTATCTATCCAGTATACTGCTGGGAGGATACCCAATTATTGCTACACTAGTGCTGGGTTCAGCATATTATCCTCCATTTTCTAATTGTTATATATATATATACATACATACATATATATATATATATATATATATATATATATATATATATGACTAGCAGAAATACCCGGCTTTGCCCGGGTTAAAGAGAATAATGAAATCTAAGAAAACAAATGACTAATGTGTGTGTTTGTGTGCATGTGTATGTGTGTGATGGGTGTATATATGTATAGATATCTGTATGCATGTATATATATATGTATATATGTGTACATATTACATGTACATCTATATATATACATCTACACATATGTATACATATACATGTATGCATATAGATCTATATCTATATATATATCTTTACATATACGTGTACATATACATGTATATGTATACATATACATCTCTCTCTCTCTCTTTCTCTCTCTCTCTCTCTCTCTCTCTCTCTCTCTCTCTCTCTCTCTCTTTCTCTCTTTCTCTCTCTCTCTGAAAGTATCTGTCATTACAGTATCGAAATGTGTGGGGACTATATGTGTCGCAGTGGTAATAAAAAGACTCAAAGGAGGTCTGCAACGAAATAATTTTACTCATCACTTTGCAAGTGAATCAGTGGAGGCAAAGATGAGTCTCATTTACTTGACAATTTATGCACCACATTGCAGAAATCACAATGTAAGTATATCTGAAAGGATAGTCTTACACTGTTGTACCGTTGAATTACAAATAATGCTCATCTGCTATGTTCGGGTGACCCTATAGCTACGAATGGTACAACTGTATTCGTCTTTGCTTAGGAAAAATGACTAAATTGTGGGTGTGAAGTCCCCATGAAGGGGTCTTTGTAACTTCTAAGAAGAAGAAATTTTAGAAATATTACTTTATTTGTGTGTAATTTGTATGGTTAAAATTTCATCAACATCAAAAATATATGAATTTTCATGGGGGTTATGGCCATTATGCATAGAATATAATTTCCAAATTTCTTAAAGATCCATTCAATACTTTTGACGTAGTTTTGGATAAGAAAACAAATGACTAATGTGTGTGTTTGTGTGCATATATATGTGTGTGTGTATGGGTGTATATATGTATAGATATCTGTATGCATTTATATATGTGTACATATTAGATGTACACCTATATATATATATACATCTACACATATGTATACATATCCATGTATGCATATAGATCTATATCTATATATATATCTATACATATACGTGTACATATACATGTATATGTATACATATACATCTCTCTCTCTCTCTCTCTCTCTCTCTCTGTATATATATATATATATATATATATATATATATATATATATATACACACACCATTAAAGTGAAAGTATCTGTCATTACAGTATCGAAATGTGATTGTTTCAGTTAGTGGAATAGTTTCATTTTTAAAGTGAAAGTATTTGACATGAGTGTTTTTGTTTCACTTTTGACACGTAATACTTAAATAGTGGAGGAAATATTATGTTGCCGTGGGCTCGAACTCTGCAAGAAGTTAAAAAATTTTTTTGACTAAAACACAACCGGAACCCTAAGTAAGACATGTGTAAAATTTGAATGAAATTGGTTGTGTAGTTCTCGAGTTTTAGGGAAACACACAGACAGACAGACAGACAGACAGACAGACAGACAGACAGACAGACAGACACACATTCTCATTTTTATATATATAGATTACATGTATGTATATGTGTGTGTATGTTTGTGTCTCCTTATCTAGATTTTGAATGATAGTTGTAAGTGAGTGACACTGTCATATTATAAGTGGTGTTGTTAATTTCTAATCTTCTGCAAAACATGTCTGGTCATGGAGAAATATTTCCTTGTTTGGAAACAGGTGAGGGTTGATGACAGAAGGTCCATCCTGCTGCAGAAAATCTCCCTCAATAAATTCCTTCTGACTGATGGAAAAAGGGGTGGGGGTGTTAGGATAACGATGATGAGGTTGATATATATATTTTCCTATGTTATTTTTTAATTCAGTAGTTTCATTTCTAAAGTAAAGTCTCAACATTTTTGGTCCCTATACTCTGCACACCAAATTGATTCACAATGTTGATTCCTTATGAAGCCAGAAATTTTTTGTGGGAAGACAGAAAATGGGATGCTGTGATAGTCATGCATTTTCTAGGGTGTTAACGACATGAAATATGTAAAATATGGAGCAATTCCAACTGGGGCTTGAAATTGGGTTAAAAACAAATGAATTGGAAATTCTGTTACATTTTATTAAAATAAATTTGCAATGTTTAGAATCTTTACTTGCAACAAAAGAATAAAAAACACCCCAAAAGAATTCCACTTGCTAATGAATACTCTAGTAATTAGTATTTAGGAGTTAATTTCAGAAGGAGGACAGTATTGTGAAACAGAAAGCCTGTTTTTGTTAAGAACATCTTACCTCCACATGACGACAATGATATTGTGTCATCATCAGGAGCTGGTTGACACTCTTCTAGGTGTAATTCTGAAAATAAGATGAAATAAGTTATGGAAGTTGAAATAAAAACATAAATTTAGTTCTTTAGCATTCAGATTACTCCAATAAACATAATGTTTGTTTATTCACATTGTTTTAAATTAATCATGCACTATCTTCTAGCTTTGAGATTTCAATGATGTGATTGCTTATTTTTAGAATGACATTGTAAGGTAGGAGTGAGAGGCCAAATCTGGCTGGTCTGAATATAAAACAGGTAGAGTATTTAGGCCAGATATGGTTGGTTTAAATACTAAAAGGTTAAACTTAAGAAGAATGTTATTACACCCCCTCCTTGTTTCTCCTGTTCTTCTTAACACAAATTCAGTCCCACAAGATTAGATGAGACCGTTATAGGATGTGTAATGTAGTTCAGTACAAGACAGTGTGGTGTTACATCGCAGGTGTTGTATAGCAGTAAAATATAATGTAGTGTTGCATAGTTGTAGAATGTAGCCTGGTGTTGTATAGTTGTAGAATGTAGTGGGATATCATTAACAATTCAAAAGAGAGGAGTGGAGTATGATCATTTAAATTCACAATGTCATTTATGTGCACAATGTTAATATGGATATGAAAAATATCACAGAGGGAGAGAAAGAGAGCAATAGACCTCCATTGACCAGGTGCGACAGCCTAATGTGCTGAGATGCCAATGAGGAGGAACTCATCATACTTGTGTTTCATTTTGGCTTGGTTTAATTGGCTGGATGCTTCTCCAAATACCAACCACTTTAGAGAATATACTGAGTGCTTTTTGTTGTGGCACCAGCACTAGAGGAGTATCATTTCCTCCACAAGACTAAAGATCACCACAAACTCACACTTTACAGAGTACATTGGGTGCATTTTTCATAACAGCAGTACCGGTGAGGTGGTAATGTCCTCAAGGACATGGCCAGTCATATAATATCATATGATATTGTTTTGCCTAACTCTGAAGTCTATTATATTTTTTCATACTATACATCTTTGAAGGGATTTTCCCTGGACAAAAAAAAAAAAACACAATTTCTGGCCTTTAAAAAACCCACATATGTTAAGTATGTGGTACTCATAATGTTTATACTGTGGGGTTTTTTCTATTGCATGACCTGAATTGATTCTATTCATGCAATGCTACTGCAAATCAACAAATAGTTAATACACTATTTGTATATACTTCAGATTAGACATTTCAATTTCATTTTGGAATTGACTCAAGTGCATGAGATTTATAAGCTGTAAATACAGTGAAATACATATCTGCTACTCTCGTGATCACTTCTGGGGTAATTCTGTTTCACCTAGCTCTGAAGAATATTGTTTTTCAAACACTATGTGTCTTTAAAGGGATTTTACCCAGCGAAAAAAGACCACAATACAAGTATGTGGTGCTGATAATTTTTACATGTCACCTTCCTGGCACTTGTGCTGGTGGCACGTGAAAAGTCATTCGAGCGAGATCGTTGCCAGTACCGCTGGACTGGCTCCTGTGCAGGTGGCACATAAAATAAACCATTTTGAGCGTGGCTGTTGCCAGTTCTGCCTGACTGGCCTTTGTGCAGGTGACACGTAAAAGCACCCACTACACTCTCGAAGTGGTTGGCGTTTGGAAGGGCACCCAGCTGTAGAAACTCTGCCAAATCAGATTGGAGCCTGGTGTAGCCATCTGGTTCACCAGTCCTCAGTCAAATCATCCAACCCATGCTAGCATGGAAAGTGGATGTTAAACGATGATGATGATAATGTGTGTGTGTGTGTGTGTGTGTGTGTGTGTGTGTGTGTGTTTTATTTTAATGCCTCTTAGTACCCAAGGGACATGTAGAGTTTATTTAGTACATGAAGAACATTATAAATAACAGCAAAAATATTGTAAGTATATTTGTAACAAATGGTTGTGTTAATTTTGAAGACATAAATATACATAAGTTTCATAGGTAATATAACAGTGCTCCCTCTGTTTACATGATAGATTGCTTCTGTGTCCGCATGCAAACCAAAATCATGTAAATTGGGGGAGATATGTTTTTATTGATATTATTAATAGAAACAGAAACAAAATTTAATCAATCATTTATTGAAACTGGAGTAATAGATACAATTATTATGTGTTAACAAATACTGAGACCCCCTTCGGTCATGACTGACCATGGGATTGCACTTAGAAAGTTACCCTCCCAGGCACAAGTCCGGGCAAGGATGTTTATGGAAGACCAGCAGTTGCCCATGCATACTGGCCTCCCATCTCCATGCCACCAGTGTTATCCAAAAGAAAAGCAAAGGGGCCGATTCAGCTTGGCACCTATGATGTCGCAACTCATTTCTACAGCTGAGTGAACTGGAGCAACATGAAATAAAGCGTCTTGCTCAAGAACACAACACACAGCCCGGTCCGGGATTCGAACTCACAACCTCACGATCACAAGCTCGACACTCTAACCACTGAGCCATGCGCCTTCACTTGTTAACAAATAACCACACTTAATAAGGAACACTTTCCCCACAAACACATCAAGATAACTCCTACTGGCCTTGCAGCGTACCGAACCAAGGGACATAACTCCCAACCTAATCCCCTAGCACTTTTTCATTTCACCATCTTTTTCACAGCAGCTGCAAACAAGATGTGTTAATCTCTTTGACAATAGAGATCAGTCACCATATTCTCTTCCATATCGGCTAACTCTGATGAGTGTAAGGTTATATAATTGGATTGTAATCCTTTCACGAAACCAATTAATAAGATCAGCCGAGATGAATAATATATGATACTGTACATTTCGGATAATACACCCACTCTATTGACAGATATATGAGTGCATCTCTTTCCTGACTTATGGTCTCTTAGATGACTCATGTATATATGCTTGTAGATATAGGCACAGATGTGTGTGGGAAATGAGATTGCATCCCAACTACAGAGTTTCAGGTTCTGTCACATGGCATGGTACCTTGGGAAAGTGTATAGCCCCAGGCCAACCAAAGCCTTGGATTTGGTAGGCAAAGTAGCCTGAGTGTAGATGTGTGTGTGTGTGTGTGTATGTGTGTGTCCTTGTTTTGACATCATGTGATAGTTGTAAATTAGTCTTACTGTCATATGATTCAGTTTCAATATTCTGCAAATCCTGTCTGGCCACGGGGAAATATTATCTTGTTTGCGAACAGGGGAGGGTTGGTGACAGGAAGGGCATCTAGTTGTAGAAAATATCTGCCGCAGCAAACACCATTTGGCCCATACAAGCATGGAAGAATAGACATTAAAATGATGATGATACACACATACAGTTATATACACACACGCACACACACACACACGAACACACACACACATACACGGACACTCTAAAGAGAATTTGAACAGTTATACTTTATATTTATCAAATAGTATATTGCTGTTTATGGTATATGATTGGTCAGAGAGTTACCATTGATTTCACATCTTTTATTGCACTTAGTAATACTAACGACTCAAACATGCTAGCTGGAAGCACATGGCATCTTCAATGCCCTAAAAGGGTTATGAGTTTCTGGCAGCATGTTTGGTCAGTCATCAGTATTGTGCAACAGTGGATGCAAAACCAATAGTAATTTTTTAAGTGGTGATATACCTTAACCAGGAATATACTACTCAATAATATAAAAGAATATATATATATATATATGTATTTATAAATTTATAAACAAAGGGCGTAGGAGTGGCTGTGTGGCAAATAGCTTGCTAACGAACAACATGATTCCGGGTAAGTGTTGACCAAAGCTTTGTGAGTGGATTTGGTAGACGGAAACTGAATGAAGCCCATCATATATATGTATGACCTGTTGAGGCAAGTGAAATTGAAATCGAACTAAATTCGACGACTGGCACCCATGCCAACGTTGTCTCCTTCATTGGATACGAAACTCAGCTTGCAAAGACCTGTTGGGGCAAGCGAAATCATGATGGCACCTGTGCCCAGCGTTGCCTTTCTGGCACTTGTGCCCACAGCATGTGTAAGGACTTTTGAGCGAGATCGTTGCCAGTGCCCCTGGACTGGCTCTTGTGCAGGTGGCACATAAAATACATCATTTTGAGCGTGGCCATTGCCAATATCACCTGACTGGCCTTCATGCTGGTGACACGTAAAAGCACCCACTACACTCTCGGAGTGGTTGGCGTTAGGAAGGGCATCCAGCTGTAGAAACTCTGCCATATCAGATTGGAGCCTGGTGTAGCCTTCTGGTTCACCAGTCCTCAGTCAAATCGTCCAACCCATGCTAGCATGGAAAGCAGATGTTAAACAACGACGATGATGATGATGATATATATATATATAAATAAATTAGGAAACGTGAAACAAAAAAATGAGGTAGAAGTGTTCCACAGCTTGTAAAGTGTGAAAAATGAATAAATGAAATAAAATATAGTAAAAATTCAACTGAATTCATGCTGAGAGGAAACTGTGCAAACTAAGAACTTTGTAAACAAATGGGCAACTGTCTATAAATAATTATTTGTCTAAAATACTAACTACTGTCAACTTTACATATTAAATAATAAACACACTGTCATTGTAACTAGGCCAATCTACTCTCTTAGTAGTTAAAACTGAACAGTGACAGTTTTGATTAGCTTGTCATGAGCAGACAAAAGCCAGAGATCATTACTTTGAGGTTACATGAAATTATTTACATAATAATGTATATAATAAGCAAGGTCTACTTTGTGTTGATTTGATAAATTGTATTGTTTTTATCTGTGGAGGCACGTGGCTTAGTGGTTAGAGTGTTGGACTCATGATCATAAGACTATGATTTTGATTCTTGGACTGGGTGATGTGAGCAAAACACTTCATTTTATGTTGCTCCAGTCCACTTAACTGGTAAAAAATTAGTAATCCTGCAATGAACCAGCATCTAGTCCAGAGAATGAACCAGCATCTAGTCACAAGAGAAATTGGGAAACCACATAAGTCCAAAATCATCTGTAATGTAGACTAACCATTGTTGTTATCTAATTTGAGAGCATTGAATCAAAATATGGGATCAAAATTTACACATCACAACAAAATATTTTACATAATTATATTTATAAGACTTATTGTATTATTTCTAATAATGATACAAAACCACACATTTATAAGGGAGGTTATATTCATGACTGGTACTTGTTTAATCAACAACAGAGGGACAAAAGGAAAAGTTGATGCCAGAAGGAAGGATGACGAAAATTAAATATTGTTGTGCAGGCATAGTTGTATGTTTAACAAGTTTGTTTTGCAACCACATGTTTTCAAGTTCAATCCCACTGAATGGCACCTTAAGCTACAATTCAAAAGAGACAAAATTGAGAAGGAGAAAATTCTTTCTACTATAGCTTCAGGTTGGCTAATACCTGGTTAATTAATATTTACTCGATGGAAATTGTACAGAAGCCTGCCATGTGTGTGCTTCTGCGACTTTGCATTGATACCACTAAGGGAATGATGACATTTTTTTATGTCCCACATATGTAAAATGTCTGGCAGCTTGCAGTTCCAAATGCAAAGACCAGTTGAGTAAAGAAAGTATCTTACTTGGAAAGCAAGTAAAAGTCAGCTTCAGTAAGGGCGTCCTACCATAGAATACTGCCCCAAGAAGTCTTGTCCAATCCATTCTAGCATGGAGAGTTTTATGTAAAAATCATGGTGGCGATGGTGTTAGTGGTGAAAGAGAACAAGGAAGTGATACTATAAATATTCCCAACTACATGGTTCCAGGTTCAGTCCTACTGTGTGGCACCTTGGGCAAGTGTCTACTACTATAGCCTTGGGCCAACCAAAGCCTTGTGAGTAGATTTGGTAGGCGGAAACTGAAAGAGGTCTGTTGTATGTATATATATATATATATATATATATATATACACACACACACACACACACACACACACACACACATATATATATATATATATATATATATATATATATATATATATGCATGTGTGTGAGTCTTTGTGTCTATTTTGGCACCACCACACTGATTGACAACCTGTGTTAGTGTGTTTATGTCCCTGTAACTTAGCAGTTCAGCAAAAGAATCCAATAGAATAAGTACCAAGCTTTACAAAAAATGAGTACTGGGGCCAGTTCATTCAACTAAAATTCTTCAAGGTGGTACCCCAGCATGGTCACAATCTGATGACTAAAACAAGCAAAAGAGTAAATTAAAAATTCAACCAAAACCATGCTAAAAGAACTGTAAACCAAGAATCCTGTAATTAGTGCAAGGGTCAACTGTGGATGCAGATATTTGCCTAAAATACTAATTACTATCAGCTGGTGGTGAAGAAGGAAAGAATTTAGTCCAGTGCTGTACCATTTCACTACTTTATTCTTTTCTAACCTAGGCACAAGGCCCGAAATTTTTCAGGAGGAGGCCAGTTGATTAGATCGACTCCAGTATGTAACTGGTACTTAATTTATTGAACCTGAAAGGATGAAAGGCAAAGATGACCTTGGTGGAATTTGAACTCAGAACGTAATGGCAGACGAAATACCGCTATGCATTTCACCCGGCACACTGACGTTTCTGCCAGCTCACTACCTTCTATTCCACTACTTTATTACAACATTAATAAGGTTCAGAATGAATCACAATAAAACAAATGTAATTTAGAAAGTGAGTTTTCATTTCTTTAGTTTGCAAGTGTAAAGTATTATTAGCATCATAATCTCTTTCTGAGACATCAGTAACCGACCAACATTCATTGCATTTTCGGTATTGTGCACTCTCTGTCTCTCTCTCTCTCTCTCTGTCTCTCTCTCTGTCTGTCTGTTTATCTCTCTCTCTCTCTCTCTCTCTCTCTCTCTCTCTCTCTCTCTCCTTAAAGAAGTAGACTAAGTACAGGAAATGTAATTTGATATTTCTGTTATATTCTAGCTTTTGGAAACCCTCATTAAAAAAAAAAAACCAACTTGATGCATGATTATTTTCAGAGTTCTCATTTATATGTAGAATTGTCAAGAAAAATTTGTGACAGTTTCTGCAAATACTTGGCGTGTGTTTTTTCTCCATGTCTTCATCATATTAAAAAATGGGTTTTCAGTAAAATATGGAAGGAAATTTAAAGCAAACATATTTAACCCTTTTGTTAATTATTTTCAAAATAATCAAGAATTTTGATGGGGTAGATATTAAAAGGATTAAAGAAGATCCTTCTTTTGTTATACTCCCTAACAAATTGTAGTCTGACCCTTAGTTGTTGTTTTGTTGTTGTCTAGCACCAAGTCAGTCCTAAAAAGATCTATGATCAAAATCTGAATGCCATGACCATCATATCTTTCTTCAGGGATAATGTATCTGGGACCATTATCTAATAAGCCCTTCATTTTTTTAAAGATACTCTTTTACTCTTTTACTTGTTTCAGTCATTTGACTGCGGCCATGCTGGAGCACCACCTTTAGTCGAGCAAATCGACCCCAGGACTTATTCTTTGTTAGCCTAGTACTTATTCTATCAGTCTCTTTTGCCCAACCGCTAAGTTACGGGGACGTAAACACACCAGCATCGGTTGTCAAGCGATGTTGGGGGAACAAACACAGACACACAAACATACACACACACATACATACATATATATATATACATATATACAACGGGCTTCTTTCAGTTTCCATCTACCAAATCCACTCACAAGGCTTTGGTCGGCTCAGGGCTATAGTAGAAGACACTTGCTGAAAGTGCCACACAGTGGGACTGAACCTGGAACCATGTGGTTGGTAAGCAAGCTACTTGCCACACAGCCACTCCTAGCAGAAAATAATTTTGAGGAGATTTGTATACTATTCCTAGCAGATAGAGCTACCATGCAGAGACTCCCTCATTAGCTTGTGATCCCTATTTTTGTTCATGATGTGAAAAACAAGGTTAAATAAACACCAGAGGTGCTTTGCCTCCCACAGACCCTGCAGGTGTTATTCAGAGGTTTTGCAAACACTTCTGAATTCCTCACAATGTTGAAAAATCTTCTGTATCTCCAACAAGTATCTCAGAATCACAAGGGTTTCACCTTTTAGCCTGTGTGCTTCACCTGAGTGATGCAGCAAGGACTCAGTCTTCACTTGCAGAAGGGTTCACTCAAAATGTCTTTCTCTCTAACTCTAAATTTGTTTCCCCTCACAAGAGACACTCCTTTCTAACCTAACATTCAATCATGGCTTATAAACATAGAAAACAACAAGAAATATTATAACTATCCTTCTGACTCAAAGCCTCATCATCTTCATCTTTTTAATGTTTAATTTTCCGATGCTTCCATGGATCAGATGGAATTCACTGAGGCAGATCAGCTACAGGTCAATGCCTTTGTTTTCACCAACCATCACCTATTTCCAAATAAGGCATTATTTTCCTAAGACTGCACATGTTTTCACTGTAGATTGGAAACAAACGACACCACTTGTGTGATGG
>NC_142929.1:135423210-135458210 GCF_046866305.1 Octopus bimaculoides
AAAGGGAATATAATGAATTTAGGGTTTTTGTTTCTGGCGCAAGAGTCTATGTGGCCACTGAGTGGAATTTGGCGGTATTGAGGGAGGTTTATTTGTTCCTTATGGACAGCTACGCTTCTACGTAATGGGAGGCTCGTCTGTCCGATATAGAAGTTTTGGCAACCTGCGCAAGTAAGGACATAAATGAGGTTACCCGAGGAATTGGTTTTAATTTTAAACTTTGTTCCTCGTTTGAAGGTAAATTCAGAGCCTTCAAGTAGGTGGGGGCAGGTGCCACAATTAGGGCGTGCACATTTTTTAACTGATGGGGGTGGAAGTGGTGTATGTAGTTTGGAATTGGTTAATAATGTTTTCAAAGATTTGTGTTGCCTTTTGCATTTAAGGACTTTGTGTGTATTAATGATATTGTTCATTTTCGGGTCTGTGGTGAGTAAGGGGAGGTTTTGTTTAATTGTGGTGAATGCTTCAATGTTTTTGGGGTTATGGGTGGAGATGTATGGAAGTATTTTGGGGTTGGGTGTGTTATTATGTTGGTTGGTTTTTAGTGTGTTTTTGTCAAGTTCCTTGGCACGTTTTATTCCAAGATCTATGAGTGTGGAGGGATATTGGCGTTGTAACAGTGTTTTTTTGAGATCTTGTAAGCGTATTTCTCGAGTGGTTGGGTCAGAGACAATGGTGCAAATTCTTTTAGCTAAATTAAAGGGGATATTTATCTTGGTGTGTTTTGGGTGGCATGAGCTAAAAAGGAGGTATTGTTGTGAGTCTGTAGGTTTGTGGTAGATGTCGGTTGTGATTTGGTTATTAGGTGTTTTTATAATTAAGAGATCAAGAAAAGGGAGATGATGTTTGCTGAATTCCATAGTGAATTGAATGTTGGGATGTATGTTATTAAGTATGGATTTGAATTCTAGAAGTTTACATGAACTACTATTGAACTACAAAAGCTCAAAGACAATATAATGTATGGGTATATTTATTTTTTTATATATTATTGCTTTATATATTATTTTCTTCATTTTGTACTTCTTTGTAAAAAAACATTTTCATTCTCCTTCTTCTTGATAATTTGCTTCTTCGCAATGAAAACCGGTTAGAAAAAATCTTTATTAAAATATGCTTCCAGTTCAGCATTCTGGCTTTTTTTCATTTTCCTATATATATATATATATACATACATGCATACATTAAGTTTTATTTATATATATGTATTTATATATAAATATGTATATGTACATATACATTTATACACACACACACACATGCATGCGTGTGCACACACACACACACATATACATATTGTTGTTCAGGGTAGTAAAAAAAGACTTAGAACAATCACAGTCTAAGGCAAAATATCCAAAATATAAAGTAGAGTGGAAATGTTTATATTTTAAGAATGATGGCTGTTAAAGACTTGCTTTTCCTTCTCCTTAGAATTTCTCTGAGATATGAATTGTAAAGAAATGAAAACATGACAACTGCTAGGAGCCATCATCTTTATATTTACTTATACACGTTAAGTGGGGTGGTTGATGGGGTCCTCAACTTTTGATAGAATCAAAGAGTTACTGTCATGATATATGGTGTGTCTTGGATGTTTCTGCTTTACCTTAAACCTAGCAGAGCCCATCACTTTCTAGTTTTGAACACAGCTGATTTCTTCCAGAGATAAAGTGTGTAAAACAGAGAAGAAAATCAATCCCAGTATTTGACTCTTTGGTATGAAGACATCTTTCTTCCCACTTCTCTTCCACCAATCCCAGAGTCCTTAAAAAGGACACTACCCTTCCTCCTGACTAAGCTATAGCTTTATATATACAGATATCTGGCTCCCGTGCCAGTGGAATGTAAATAGCACCATTTGAGCATGATCGTTACCAGTGTTGCCTCTCTGGTACTTGTGTCAGTGGCATGTGAAAAACAACATTTGAGTGAGGTCGTTGTCAGTACTGCTCGACTGGCTCCTGTACAGGTAGCATGTAAAGAACACCATTTGAACATGGCCAATGCCAGTTCCACCTGACTGGCCCTCGCGCCGGTGGCACGTAAAAGCACCCACTACACTCTCGGAGTGGTTGGCGTTAGGAAAGGCATCCAGCTGTAGAAACTCTGCCAGATTAGATTGGAGCCTGGTGCAGCCATCTGGTTCACCAGTCTTCGGTCAAATCGTCCAACCCATGCTAGCATGGAAAGCGGACATTAAATGATGATGATGATGATGATGATGAATATACTTTATATATTGATCTGTCTAATTTGCTTACCCCTACATTCTCTTCTAAACCCGCTCAAGTTTAAACCTCTTGAGTACTACTAATTGTATTCTATACAGAGATTACCTGATTCTCATCTATGAACTATATATATATATATATATATATATATATATATATATATATATATATATATATATATATATATATATATATATGTATGTATGTATATATATATGTATGTATGTATATATGGAAAATAATAAATGAAGAAAGCTTCTAACAATGCTTCAAGCAAACTACAATGCTCTTCTCTTCAATCAGGCTTGGATATTTTTAACCTGCACACACCATCCATTTCAGTCCTGTATTAGTTGAAGGAAGTACGGAGGTCTTTGGGGAGGCATCTAGTGTCTCTGCTGTGTTGGTCTACATATTTTGCATTTGGACAACTTGCTCAAGTATGGCCATGCTTTGACATCCATAGCAGTAGGAAACTTGCCAGTCTCTGATATCACATTGGCAATTTTGCCATTGATGAATTGAAAGAAGTCCAGCTGTGGAAAGATCTGCCTCAACAAATTCCATCTGATGCATGAAAGTAAAGAACAGTGGACATTAAATGATGAACATGATACATATAAGATGGGTTTCTTTCAGTTTCCATCTATCAAATCCTTTCATAAGGCTTTGGCTGGCTCAGGACTGTAGTGAAAAACACTTGTCCAAACTGCTAACCAGTAGGACTGAATCCAAAACTATGTGGATGGGAAGCAAACTTCTCAATCACACACTCACACCTAAGTTTATAGACACACACACACATACATAAAACATAACAAGAATATGTTGAATTATGTAAAGTTATTTGGTACAGGAAAATGGCTGGTTTGGGCTGATCAGCTCAAAATATGACAGAGTTTCACCAAACATTTTTGAATGGATGTAATCAATAAAACGTTTCTACATATTTATAATGCATTATTGAATCAGTTAGGAAATCATCATTCTGATTTTATTATGTTTTTTCCCCCCATACTAGCAAAAGATGAATAGACTTGTTGTGCAACATATAACTCATTCTTCATATTCCTGTTTCTGTGCATTATTATCTGAGGCCCAGTCTCCTAAAATATGACTTCACCACATCTACTTATGTCTCCTTTCATTCTTTCCTGACATGTAAAGAGCCAATAAGGAAGGTCATCTGACCTCTTAGAAATTGGAATCAAATCTTCCTCAAATAACACTCTGCCATTTTGTTTTTTTAATAACACATTTAATACACTATGTCTCAATAGTGGCAGTCATGGCTGAACAGCTTATAGTAGTGTTTCCCAAAA
Source organism: Octopus bimaculoides (assembly GCF_046866305.1). Lineage (NCBI taxonomy): Eukaryota > Metazoa > Mollusca > Cephalopoda > Octopoda > Octopodidae > Octopus > Octopus bimaculoides. Next base: position 135,426,764 of record NC_142929.1, read on the forward strand.
TAGGGTCCATGACAAAATTCTGGGGTTTGGTGAGATAAGGCATCTTTTAATAAGATATAGTGAAAATGTTCTATTGTACTTTTCCATGACATCAAATACCTAACAGAAGAAACAATGGATATGTGTATATGTCAAATGAATGGAAGCTCTCTGACAATCCAAGGTCAAGTCTGAAATGCTTTTCTACACTGTGGAAATTAACCTGTTACAATCTCAACAGGTTGTTAAATTCACCTTAAGTATAATTATACGACACATTAAAGTCAATGCGAAAATTTACTCAGTCATTTGTGAAGATTTTAAAGACACAAGGTTTTGAGTCAGTAGTTATAAGAAATTGTTTTTTTTTTTTTAATATTTATAGGCTAAAATTTAATGTCAGGTTAGAAAAGAACATCCCATGCATAAGGAAAATTTAAGAATCAGGGAAGAAACAACAAAATATAATAATCAATCCAAATATGATAGTTTCCAACATTATACATAAAATTAGAAGCTATAAGCTGGGCCTTTGAAAGAAATTCAGTCAGATAGTGTAAGACTGCAGAGACATCCTTGCAGAATTCAAAGGATTGTGAAGTTGTTATTTAGAGCCTGGCAAACAGTCACAGTTCCTATCTTGGATCTCCAGACAACCCCACTTCACCCACTTATAGGTCCTAGCCACAAACCAATGAGGATGTTTTTACATGGTAACTTAACTTACTAGAAATAGCAACAAAATTTACCTCAGATTATTTGCTACCATCTTTAAGATGTAAAGAATATATTAGATAATGTAGTCCAAGATAAACTATGCCTGGAGAAAGATGTGATAGACTTGGTATTCCACCTTTGATCATAGATCTGCTCATTTAGGACTTAGTGTTAAACAACAACAACAAATGGGGGACAGAGAACAATTTGTAAAAGAGTAAGTCAAAAACATGGTATTTACTATTTTCAGAATAATCAAATTATGTATTTTTCAAGTGAACCAATTTTCTCCCTTGGAAACAATTTTTGTTTCATTTAATTTCTTAAAATTAAGTTGGTAGGATTTGTTCATAAAATACAGGTATGAGTCCCATGATTTTTAGAAAATTGTATAAGGGTTCTGAAACCAAATAAGTTTGAGAGTCACTACCCCAAATCATAAATCTACCTGGTTGTAGCTAACCTAAAGCTGAATAACAGTTCAAATGAGTGCTTTCCACTGTCGATAGATACCATCCAATCTTCCTCCATATTTCAACACCATCTCACATATACTTTTACCCCTTTTGATACCAACCCACCTGAGATCATCCCTGGTTCTCTAATACTGTTTGTTTTAAAGTGATCAAAATTAAAACCATCCGAGTTAATTTATGACCCAGACACCAGTTTTGTAACAACAAAGTTATTTTACAAAATACCTATTATTTTCAAAGTAAAGGCAGTATATTTCAGCAGAAATATGGCAACACAACGGTTAATGTCCAGCCACTTATTTTCTCTTTATCTTACTCTCACTCCACCGTCTGTGCAAGTTATCTCAGTGCACCCATGGAATTATGTCTGATTCATTTCTTAATGGTATTAGCTGAGTAAGTGAAATGTTAAATGGCTTTAGTTGGGAATTGAAACTAGTTCATAGATTCAGGATGCCCTTTATAACTGCTCAGCTCATAATCAATGAAGCTAATGCCACTCCTTGCCACAATTATAATTAAATGCTAATATCTTCTCAATTAGTTTGAAATAGGGCTCACACATTCAAGATTTTGATTAACATCTAAGCATGTCAGTTAATGGCCAACTGTTTAACAGAAAGAAATGGTTTCTTAATTAGCATTAACATAGGAAAGTCGAAAGCCTATTCATGAAGTTTAAGCTTGCATATATGAAATATTGCTCAATAATGAATTAATAAGCCCTAATAGGGGAATATTTATTGATTGTTTCATGAGAGTTCATTGCGGTCAAGGCTGACTTTGTGAATAGAAGTGGTGTCATGTTGGAATTAATGTATTACAAGAACACTGTTAAGTGTTCACAATGACTTTCGCTAAGTTACTTCTTTTTCCTCTTTCTCTCATGCTTACTCCTCTTTCCCCTTCAAACTTCATTATTAATGACTACTACTACTACTACTACTACTACTACTACTACTACTACTACTACTACTACTACTACTACTACAGCAGTAGCAGCAGCAGTGGACTGGTAGAATTATTAGAATTCTGGAAAATATTTCTTGCTGTATTTGTTCCAGCTCTTTAAATCTTGAATTTAACTCTTGTCCAAGTCAATACAAAAAAGTAACAAAATAGTGAGTTAATCTCTCCCCTTAAAATAGCTCGTTTTGTGCATAAATCAGAAATAATAATAATTATCATTATTATTATTATTATTATTATCACTATTATTATTATTATCATCATCATCATCATCATTAGGGCAGTGAGCTGGCAGAATCGTTAGCATGCTGGATGAAAGTTGTGAAAATGGCATCTTATCCAACTATAGTTCTCATACTCGGTCATAATGTCTTACGTTTAAGATGATCCCCATACATTTCCCTGAGGAGAAGTTTACATTTTTAACATCGACGATTCCTATGGATCGCATAAATTGTAATTCTTCGAAACATATGTCGGAATAAAGTATGCAGTTATAACATGCGTTCACTCCATTCCTTAAATTTATATATACTCAAATACCCAAAATATCAAGGAGTTTCTGCCTCAAAAACAGGAATTACACCACAGTTATTTTGTGATCTTTGCTACCCTGGTTTCTATTAACCCATTTATTCTATCCGAATTATTATTAATTAGGATAAAATAAATACATATAATTAAACATATATATATATATATAGATATAGCTGGTTACCTTTCCAACTGCTGATCATACAATTGTGAAATAATTATGTTGCACTACTCAGCCCAAGGGTAGAACAGATGTTTAGGTTTGTATTTGTGCATATTGAACTCATCTTTATGCGATCAATACATCAACACATTAACTTATATTGAACTCCTGTTCACATGAACAATAGACCAGTACTTTATTTTATATTGAAATTCTGTTTGTGTGTGATCAATAGTTCAACACTTTATTTTTTTACTGGACGTTGTGTTCCTTTCATGGCATTCACTTCTTTTAATGAGACATAAGACAAACTTTTGCAGGAGCAAAACATAGTCAATTAATACGATATCATAAGTATTACTGCTGCTCATTTTTATATAAACACTGAAGAGACAAAACCCAACTGTGACAAGATTTGAATCTGAAATCAAAATTAAAGAAATGAAAATATTCCAATGCATTTTAACTAGTTCTTTATACTTTCTGCTGCCAACTTACCAAAAGAAATTAAAATAAAAAAAACACAACAAATCAAACAAGTGAATTAATAAATATATCAAGCTATTGATATTTATGATGAAGAATTATTCCTTCCACTTACCAATTCTTGAAAGTCTATGAGATACTTCTTCTTTTTCTGGTTCCTCTGTAGTGATGGAAAGTTTATCCTGAGAACCTTTCTTTTTATTTTCTTTACCTTTTTTCTTTGACTTTGGTGACTTTTGATCACTTGGTTTACGTTTCAGCCATGCCTTCTTTCTTAAACTTCCTGTTATATAAATAAAGAAATGATTAATATCACTAATTAATGAAGGATGCAAGATAATGATTGATATTGTTTGATGAACTATATTCATAAGACCTTTGATACCTGATGTAAATTCAAACCTCATTGACTGTTACCTCATCTATATTCATTAGAATTTTGATGCCTTGCATAACCTTAAATCTCACTGACTACTAAGTCATTTATACTCATTAGATCTTTGTTATTTCACTTAGGCTCAGATCTCACTGACTATCAAATCATCTATATTCAGTAAGCCTTTGATAGCTTACATAGGCTCAGTGTTTCAGATATATATGTAAAGGGGAAGTACAAAAGTATAAAGTTCATGCCTTTCCCAAAAGTTTTAACAAAGTGAAATAAATACAACTGAGAATTGAAATCTGGTCATGGATTTGATCTTGGGAACTTGAGTTTTACTTTATAACACTCTCCAAATCAGAAGAGTTATTGAAAAGCAACACTGCCATTTTTACCATTATTTGAAATAGTGGCATATTGAACACACTGAATTCTGAATTTGAAGAGTGAATGAAGAACTCTGTGAAGTTTGGTGGTGTTATTGTTGCTATTCTTGGATGTGTTTATCTTGATCAGATTTGCTTGAACAGACCCCCAGGGACAGAAGTATTCAATCTAATATTGACCAGTGCTTCCATCCATTGTTGGATCTGAACTCAGAATGAAACTAAATAATTTAAGATCTTTTTGTCAGGAGGGAGGGCAGTACCTATCACCTTTCATTTTGTCAGAGCTTCCAAGACTGATGAAGTAGCAGGTCAAAGACATCCATAAGTCAGAAATATGGCTCAAATGTTTTCAACAGAGTGGACTCCACTAAAGGCACCCAAGAGCCAAGTAGTGATGTTAAAATGCGTAGCAAAGTAAATCTATCATCCAAGAAGAGGCACAGCAGGATTTGAACTCAGACACCAGGGTCAAGAACAAATACCACAATGCTCTTAGGATTCCACCAATTAAACATCCAAGATTGTATATTATTGTATTTGACCCTAGAAGTATGGGAGACAAAATTTTTCTCAACAGTATTTGAAATCAAATCCACTACAATTATATGGGATAGCACTCCCACTACACACACTGACATCCTGGCTTGCATCCAGAGAAGGGCCACTTGGCTGATTAATACTCCATCACTAATGGATACTCTCCAGCTTTTGGCCCACATGCATGCTGTTCTCTCTCTGTCTTTTCAAGCAATACTATAATGGCCTTTGCTTCTCAAAGCTGGCTGGTCTCATATCTCCACCATTCAAGCATCTCCAACCTACTTATCATCCTTCATGCATCCCATACTATTCATTATGCTCAATCCTTCTTCCTTAGAACATTGGTCCTCTGGCATCTCCTCCCCATTCATATCATTCCTGCAGATGTTGACCTGCATTAACAGCATCAATCTCACCAGTCTCAGAAGGTCTGTAAGGATCTTAGACTCTGTCCCTTTCTCCAAAGTCAGCAAGTATAAAAAAAAAAACAGAACTAATGCCAAAGCATTCCATCTGAAATCCTAATGGTTCCACAAACCTAATACTCTAGATTGGTACATTATTTTACCGACACCAAAGGTGGGATTTGAACTGATACTGTAAAGAGCCATAATAAACGTAGTAAAACACTTTCAATCCTGCTAATTTACGGTCTATATTTAGCTCAGTGTTTTAATGTTTTTACAACTTCATGGCCTTTGTCTTCTAAAGCTGTTGGTTATATTGGCCAAGATCAGAATAAAATAACATTAGTCATTCAGTTAGTGTTTTCTTCTCATCACCACATAAGTATTTCTTAATTAATTAGTTTATTTTACCTTCACTACTCTAAGTATGATGTCATTAACTTGACAATTGTTTCATCATTTTTAATTAGTTCCAAGTCAACCTACATTGATCAAGCAAATCTGTAACCAAAGGCATTCTCTTTTGTCTAGCATTAAAACGCTATCACTAAGTCAACCTACACTGATCAAGCAGTTGTATAACCAAAGCCATTCCAACCAAATCTATCTTGTCTTTTGCTCAGATATAATTTACCCAAAACTACTTTACCAAAATAAAAATTGCATCAACTCTTTTATAAGATTATTGGGTATAATTTGAGGGATATTTAGCTATTAGTTTTAGCATGGTGAGCAACTTGTGGTGAAGTTAAGTCTTTAGCTTGAAACTCCCAACAATGTCTTAGATTCTGTTCCACTGTGCAGCACCTTCATCAAGTGGTTTCTACTTTATCCCTACTCCCTTGTGAGTAGATTCAGTAGATGGAAACTGAAAGAAGCCCACCACATATGTATGAGCGCGCGTGTGTGTGTGTGTGCTTCTGGTTGTGTATGGTTTATATGCATGTGTGTGTTTTATGCATGCATGTCTGGTCTTGGGAAATATTACCTGGCATGGAAACAAATGAGGTTTGGTGACATGAAAGGGTATCTGGCCATAAAAATTCCACCTAATCAAATTCCATCTGACCCATGCAGCTATGTTAAATGATGATGATGATGATGATGATGACAATGATGATGATGATGATGAGGAGGAGGAGGAGGAGGAGGAGGAGGTGGGAGGAGGAGGGGAGGAGGAAGAGGAGGAGGGGAGGAGGAAGAGGGGAGGAGGAGGAAGAGGGGAGGAGAGGAGCTCCTCTTGCTGTAGTTCTGTGACAAAGGAAACCTATCAGTAATGGAGGAAATTTTTGCCCTAGATATAAACTAAATTGTGATTCCACAATTGAGAATACAATATTCGTTTGCCTGTGTCACTGTTACATGAATACTGGAGGGTCAAGTGTTTCTCTTCAACTCCCTGACTCATAAGTGATGATACTTTCAAAATTTAATAACAATTGGTTATAACTACAACAGCTGGATGACCTTGGGGAGGTGGGAATAGAAGAAGGCTACTCTCTTGAATGTCGTTGAGTAGGTAGGTAGGTAGGTAGGTAGATGGTAGCAGGGGAAGCCTGACCACAGGAAAGTTGTCACCCTCGGGTCATCTCTCTCTCTGTCTCTTCTGTCTGGCATTAAAACACTATCACTAACACCACCCTAATGATGATGAGCATACTACTGCTGTTGCTGTTGCTTCTGCCTCTTCTTCTCCCCTCCTCCTACTACTATTACTATTACTATTACTACTACTAATAACAACAACAACAACAAAAACAACAACAACAACAATAATAATAATAATAATAATAATAATGATTTGTGTTATCATGTACATGTTTTGTCTTGGTATAAAAGATGGGCTACAGCAAATATTCTGCTTAACATCACAGATTTGCTTGTTAGTTGTTTGACCATAACCAGTTGAGCATCTCCCTTAGTGGCTGATGATATGTGCATCTCTGATCATGAGCAGAAGTAGTGGGGGAGCATCATAGCCATGCATTGAGAGGAATTCTTTGGGATCTGAATAATTCACCTCTGGAAACAGGTGTTCCGTTCAACATCCTTAAACAAGCCTTATTCAGAGTTGGGGACAAGGGGATTACATTGACCTCAGTGCTTGACTGGTACTTTTACTTTATTGACCTCAAAAGGATGAAAGGCAAAGCTGACCTCAGCAGGATTTGCACACAGAATGTAAAGAGCAGACAGAAATGCCACAATGCATTTTATCCAACATGCTTACGACCCTGACAGCACACCATCTAATATCATTTATAATTGCATCAGATTTTGGTATATGGCCAGCACTTCTAAGGGTAGAGGGTTAGTTGACTACATCAATTCATAGCACTTAACTGGTCCTTTATATTATGGATCCTGGAATGTTGAAAGGCAAAGGCGATGTTAATAGGATTTAAACTCAGGCTATAAAGGGTTACAACCAAATAAGGTAGGGACTTTTTTCTGAAGTTCTACTGATTTTTTTGTGCCCTCCACACAGCCGTACCTGTTTTATCTGTGTCTTTTATTTCCTCTTCTTTTCCCTTTTCATTGACTTCTTTAGTTCCATTCTTCTCTGTCTGCTGATTTACTTCAGTGGAAGCACCTGAAAATTGAAAAGAAAGAATTTTAGTATAAAATCACAGAATAAACTCTGAAATTTATTAAAAAAAAAAGTAAATAAATAAAAAATAAGCAAATAAACACCAGGAAATAGACTTTGGCAATGATAACCACAAAAGTAATGATGCAGTGCAGCATCCATGACTTTCAGAAACATTTTTTTAATGCTTAGAATTGCCAAAGCGTGGGGGGAAAAATTACCTGTATCTGTTTTTAGCTGTCAGAACATGTATTCTTTAAAAATTCCATACTTACTGAAATTCACCAACACCATTCCTCATGTGCCTGTGTACCTTTTCCTCTTTATGGCTCTTTTACTGTTCACTTTTCTGTCTTTTTGTACTTTACCCTGTGTACTATGCAATGAACTTTTTGCTTATCATTGCTGTCTTACATTGATTAATTGCTGTTTTCTGTCTCATCTTTTACCTTTTCCCAATGAGTGATAGTGAATCTGAGAACTGTATACAATAAGCTCATCATCATCATCATCATTATTATTATTATTATTATTATTATTATTATTATTATTATTATAAGTCTATTCATCATTCCCCTGTGAAATCCTCTGATTTTATCTATTCTAGGTTTTTCTCTTTTCCTTCGTCAATCAACCCTTTCACATTGAATGAATTACTTCCTTCAATGAAGGTAGTATTAACAAGGGAATTTCTACATAATCATTTAAGCCTGTTTAGTGTAGCAGTGAAATCTCAATTCAATAATCTCTGATATCTTTAAAACAAGAACCACATGTTTGAAAATCTCAGAAATTAGGACATATTCAGAGATAAAGTTGGAATGGTGTTGATTAGAAAGGTTCTCAGATGTTTTGTTCCATTGGCTATACCATCAAGCAGTAATTCTGAACAGGATCATCATCATCATCATCCTACCATTACACCCCCCCCCCCCGCCTCTGCCACCACCATTTATTACATAGGCACAAAGTCATGAATTTGAACATAATAAAAAACATTTGAGCGAGGTTGTTGCCAGTGCCGCTGGACTGGCTCCTGTGCAGGTGGCACGTAAAATACACCATTTTGAGTATGGCTGTTACCAGTACCACCTGACTGGCCCTCATACTGGTGGCACGTAAAAAGCACCCACTACACTCTCTGAGTGGTTGGCGTTAGGAAGGGCATCCAGCTGTAGAAACTCTGTCAAATCAGATTGGAACCTGGTGTAGCCATCTGGTTCGCCAGTCCTCAGTCAAATCGTCCAACCCATACTAGCATGGAAGGCGGACATTAAACGATGACGATGATGATGATAAACTGAAGGAGTATATCAAACTGATTTAACTCAAACACATGAATATGTATGGCTTAGTGGTCAGGATGTTGGGCTCACAATCACAAGATTGTGGGTTCAGTTCTTGGATTGGGCAGTGTGTCCTGTCCCTGAGCAAGGCACTTCCTTTCATGTTACTCCAATACAGTCATTTGAAAATGAGCACCAGCCTAATGCTGGTGCAGCCCTCTTTCCCAGTAGTTGCCACATCTTGGATGTGCAGCTGGATCAACTGATGGGAGAGTTGAAACAATGCCTATGTTTACTTATGACTACATAGGAATTTAAATCAATTAGCAAAAGTTTGGTATATATACAGGATGGCCCAAAAGTAGGTTTACAGTTATTCAACTTTCTCTTTTGCTGCATTGATATGTTAACAGTTTAGATCTTAATTATGAAAAAAATATGAAACGATTATTCTATGCTAATTTAGTTAATTGTAAGATAGAAATTTAAATGTAATTAAATGTTTTAAAAGAAATTTATAGTGCCAACATGATAACTGTAGACCTACTTTTGGGCCACCATGTATGCTATCAGGTCATACTTGTTAATAGATAACAGTTATGGTTTTGACATGACTACATGCTTTCTTGAGTCTGAAAGGAGGAAATGAAAATATAAAAAACTGTCCATGGTACAATTTGATAAAATCAAATGTCACCAGGTATATTAACTAATATTTTCATTTCGTGTTTAAATACAAGGTCTTTGATTTATAGGGTACAAGAGAAATGGGACTACAGGATCCGTGTGCTCTAATAGATCAATATTTTTTTGTGGTTAGACTCAATACAACATTTTAAGGGGGCAGAGTACATTGAACCAAATCGAGACCCGTGTGTGTGTGTGTGTGTGTGTGTACACATTAACCCTTTTGTTACTGGATTTATTTTGAGATGCTCTGTGTTTCTTTCAATTACTTTAAATATAACAACGAATTTAGTAAAATAACTTAGTTATCATTCAGCTAGTGTTAGGAATATAAATTGTGACTAAGATTTGGTGGAAGATTTTAATTCAAAACTTATGAAAACAAGACATTTGTACTCAGAGCCAGAACCGGTTTCAGCCAGGTTGGTAATGAAAGGGTTAATATATGTGTGTATATATGTATATATGTACATAAGAATAGGGAATCTGATAACAATCAAAGATGAGCAATTGAATTAGTAAAACAGTCATCCATTTTTATTCTTTTCAGCATTTTTAAACCCACGAAATTATTAATATAACATCTCAGAGTCTTAGACAAGAATTCTTACAGGAAACTTTCCTGTGAATTGTTCTAATGCTATTTTTAGTTTCTCAAACATTTTTTTTTTTGGTTTCACGATGATGATGAATTGGCAATCCCAAATTCAACAAACCTTTCATTGTTTCTAGATTATATAATGAATAATAGTAAGATCTGTAGTAGACATGAAATAAAATATATAAATGCAAGTTTCTCAAAGATCTTGTACCCATAAAGTTACCAATAACCGAGATTCACTTACTCACACACACATACACACATATATGTATATATATATACACACATACATATATATAGAAACACCCCAGGCATTCTAGCACACCTAGATATGTGATGACTGAGTTACAAGAAATAAGTGGGCCTGGCTAACAAAAAGACAATACATATTCTCCAAAACTAAACATGATGATAAGGACAACTACAATCTAGATATTTATATAACATTATTTCCAGTCTCTCAAACATTTTCTTTGTTTCACAACTGACAACCCCAGATTCAACAAATCTTTTGTTGATTTTTGGTGATTTGATAAATAATGGTTAGATTTGTAATAGACATGAATTAATAAGATATAATTACAAGTCTCTGAAATATGTTTTTCTACCCACAATATCACCAGTAATCCAGAATTACTCCCACACTATATATATATCCAAGACATTCCAGCATACTTAGATATGTGATGACCGAGTTACAAGAAATAAGTGGGCTTTGCTGACAAGAAGACAATATATGTCCTCCAAAACTATTCATGATGATAAGGTGAACTACAATCTAGATATCTATGCAAATAATATTCATCATCATCGTTTTAATGTCCATGTTGCATGAGTCAGATGAAATTTGTTGAGGCAGATTTTCCCTCCTCTTGCTATCCCTCATCTGTTTACATGTTGAGTAATGTTGACCCAAGGTCAAACATGATTTTATGGAAGATTAGAAAAGAAGGGCATCACCTTTGCCTGTACGATGATGACACTTGCTTATATTGTGGAATGCCGAAGACAAAAAGACACTGACACACATATCTGTCTGTCTGTCTGTCTGTCTATCTATCTATCTACTTCTCTCTCTCTCTCTCTCTATCTCTCTCTCTCTCTCTCTCTCTCTCTCTCTCTCTCTCTCTCTCTCTCTCTCTCTCGAGCGTGATCGTTGCCAGAGCAGCTGTCTGGCTTCCGTGCTGGTGGCACATAAATAGCATCGTTTGAGCGTGATCTTTACCAACGTCGCCGCCTTCCTGGCACTTGTGCCAGTGGCACATGAAAAGACATTCGAGCGAGATTGTTGCCAGTGCGGCTGGACTGGCTCCCATGCAGGTGGCATGTAAAAAACACCATTTTGAGCATGGCCGTTGCCAGTACCATGTGACTGGCCCTCATGCCGGTGGCACGTAAAAGCACCCACTACACTCTCTGAGTGGTTGGTGTTAGGAAGGGCATCCAGCTGTAGAAACTCTGCCAAATCAGATTGGAGCCTGGTGCAACCATCTGGTTCGCCAGTCCTCAGTTAAATCGTCCAACCCATGCTAGCATGGAAAGCGGACGTTAAACGACGACGATGATGATGATGATATATCTTTTACGCTTTTACTTGTTTCAGTCATTTGCAGAGGAGGATAACGATGATTATACAATGATAACAGCTACAATGACGATGATGATGATGTTGAAGATGATAACTGTTGATTATGGGAGATGTTAATGATGATGATGATTATTACAGTGACGGGAATGGGGTTAGGGTTATGATGGAAATGAGAACAATGATGATAAGATCAATGATAATAAAGAGGACAAAAATGATGGCAATGATTATGATCATGACAATGGTAATGATGGTGGTTTTGATGATGACGATGATGATGATGCTAGACAGACAAACTTAACATAAATAGGCCGTAGTCTCTATACTGAGCATATATATATATATATGTATATATATATATTATGTATATATGTATGTATGTATATATATGTGTATGTGTGCATGTGTGTGTGTGTGTGTGTGTGTATATATATATATATATATATATATATATATATATATATATATATATATATATACATACACACATATATATACACACACACATTATATATATATATATATACATATAACATTAAGTTTTCTTTGCATTTATGTTTTTATTTTTTTTTCATTTGGCATAGATAAACCACTGATTGTTTTTATCCATCAACCCCAACCTCAAATCCTAACCCTAGCCACCACAACCATCGCTATCACCACCAGCATCAGCATCACCACCACCAGCACCACCACCACAGCCACTCCTGGGCCTTCTGTTCTTTATTGAAACAATAAGACTGTGAGTCAGCTATTTTGAATAGGAAGGATAGTAGAAGAGGAAGTTGCCATTCCAGTAAGACACCAAAATGTGTGTAAGACTACATAATGTTATTAATCTCTTCACATAAATGAGCACGAGTATTTATTAAGTAGCAATAGAACCATTGTCTAATGGCTAATAATATACAAACATATGCTTGCAGAGACATACATATGTATACTATACTTACATGCTATATTTATAGGTAGATGTAGGTGGGAGTGTGAAATTGTGTGTATATGTATGTGTTAGTGTATGTATATAAAGACATATATATACACATCACAGATATGTATCTACATAAACATATATGTATATATACATATATATATGAAAACAATAGTATGCATTGTGTGTGCGCACGTGTGTGTGTGTGTGTGTGTGTGTGTGTGTGTGTGTGTGTGCATGTGTCCATTAACACTGATTCATTTTTTTTTCAACATTATTACACAATTAGTAAATTGATTTCCTTTTCTCAAAGGAAATACTGTTTGTATGTTTACACACACAGACACATCTACATACATACACTTGTAAGTGTATATATTGTATACAAGCGTGTATATCAGTATATATATATGTATATATATATAACTATAGATATAACCATTCACCATTTTTATCAATAAATGTTGGTTGAGTAGATTTGTAAAATTATGTTTCCTTACCTGGTCCTTGTCATTAAAGTAATCACAATTAATGTATTGAGAGATTTAATTGCTCTGCCAGTTTTCCTCTAAAACGAAACTAAACTACAGAATAATTTCTTAAGATTGTTCAAGCCCTTACCAAACCTTTGTTCAATAAGACTTTTCTTAATTCTTATTTTACATTATAAAGAAATATTTCTGCAGTGTAGTAGTTTGAAAAAAACTACTATTTGCTTTAGTTTTTCATCATTATTTTAACATCCACTTTTCCATGCTTGTCAGACAAAATTCCTTTATGTTAGATTTTCAACATCTTCATGTCCTTCCCATTGTCAACCATCTCCTGTCTTGAAGCAAAGTAACCTCCCCCATGGCCATGCATGTTTTCTCAGAAGATGAAAATAAACCATTTAGCTTGTATTATGTTGATGCTTGTTTACAACTATCACATGATGTTAAGAAAAGGAAACTCAAACATACAAAGACATCATAACTAACAGAATATATGTGGTGCCTTACTGATAATAATATTGCTTTAACCCTTTAGCATTCAGATTACTCTGTCAAATGTAACTCTTTTTCATTCACAATGTTTTTAATTAATCATGCATTATCTCATAGCTTTGAAATTTTGACAATGTGATCCTTAATATTTAGAATGGCATTGAAGGGTAGGTACAATAGACTGGATCTGGCTGCTTAGAACATAAAACAGGTAGCTTGGATATGGCCAATTTAAATGCTAAATGGTTAAAAAATGGTTCTTAGGATCAAGATACTACTGGTGTATTATCTACAAGAGATCTCTGATAGACCTAGCATCATAGAAACAATACTGGTTGTTGCTTAGGAGAAGAAAGTGACTAAAGATGAAGAAAAAGCTGATTATTTGCTGTTGCATGCTTCACCTTTGAGATATTGGAAGTGAGGATGATATGGCAGTAGTGGGCAGGTCTTAGTTGTTTATCTTCTTTGGACAGTATTATGAATATAAGCAATATATATTTAGGAATATAAGCTTTTTAAATATGGAAACTGGTTTTAACTCTTCAGCATTTGAATTACTCTATCAAATGTAATGCTTATTTGTTCACATTGTTTTGAATTAGTTATGCTTTATCTCATAGCTACAAGATTATGATAATGTGATTGTTTATTTTTAGAAATACATTGTAGGATGAGTGTGAGAGGCCAAATTTGGCCTATTTGGCATAAAACTAGTAGAATATTTGGCCCAGATACAGTCAGTTTAAATGGTAAAGGGTTAACTGAAAATGAGAGCAATGCTGTATACTTGGCTCTTCAATAAAACAAAGCAACAATATATTGATATATTCAGTGAGTGGTGGTGGTAGTGGTGGTGGCAGCAGCCGCAGCAGTAGTAGTAGAAGTAGAAGTAACAGCAGTTCCACATCATTGCTTGTCACATAGATTTGTAGCAACAACAGCAGTTTCTTTTGTTGTTTTTGTTTTAAACATTTGCTACCAATTCTACAGTAATGATATATATATCTTTATTCTGCCTATAACAGACGCATCACAATAATTGAGTTAAAAACATGTCAGCTTCACAGATTGAAAAATCCTCCAGGGTTCAGAACTTGTTACAGGATTTGAATCCAGGAAGATTCCCAACAAACAGCAGAAAAAGAAGGGAGGAAAAAACAAAAGAGAACAATGCAATGGTAAAGACTAACTGGAAATTGAAACAGTTTTGCTAATTTACAGAGCTGAGATTGTGAAGCTTCTTAAATGAGAAAGTAATTAAATAATTTGATCAAACTTTAATTTCTTCATTGATCACCAACTCTAACATAATTCAGTTTGATATCTTCCTCAAATCAACAAACATAAATTATTTATAAAAAGCTGGCTTTCTTTCTAATGGAATCATTGTTATATTTATTTCATTTCATTTATATTCTTGTTTTTTTAGAAAGCGTTGCACTCCGTTACTTTGATGTGAGAAGCAGGAATGAAATCTAAAGTAACTATCTGGCAAACATCTACAAATGATTTAACAAGGTCAGGTTTAAAGTTTTCACACAGAAGTCACAAAATCAATGTCATTATCTGGAATCTGGAAGCAAAACAGCACGGAATCATAGAAATTTTTGTTGCCTTGTCACTGAGTTGAAAGCTGCCAAGAAGAGTACAGACATATGTAGCAGAGTGAAAACGAGGCACTAACATGAAGAGAAAAAAGTAACTACAGAAATATGAACTATACTATATGTGTGTGTTTGTGTAGAGTGAGGGTGGGGGTCTTATAAGTCTATTTCAAGTGCACAGGACATGAACAACTAAATTGGTGAAGGATAAATATTTATTATTATTCAATGTACTAGTGAAATAAACAGTATAATTGCTTTTATCAACTGTATTCTTTAGCAACTTTGATACCAACCTGCTTGAGAATGCCCCTGATTCTATGGTACAAACTTCTTATTTAAGTTAAAATCTTCCATTAAAATTTATGCAAATTTAAGTTCCAAGCACCAGCTTATTAGTGACACAGTTATTTTGGTAAATTCTTCAATATTTTCAAAATTAATTGAAAGAGGAGCAGTATATCTCAATGAAAATATGGTAGCAAAAGGGTTAACAGAGAACCAGTCCAATTGACTTGAAAGATTGAAGGGGAAAATAGGAATTGTGGCTTTTATGCTTTTACCAATAGCATTGACAGCATAAGTGAAATAGCAACAACTAGGTATGAAACTTGAGTGACAAGACATGGTCCATCATGAAGTTACCATTTACATGATATCATCTGTCTGCTCTGCATGAATGTCGATCAAAGACAGCAAGGAAGCCTATTTGAAATGGCTTGACATGCAAGAAATAACAGCCAAATCTTCTTCAAATCATACCATATCATCTGAAAGAAGGACATATTGGACAATGTAGTCCTAGATATAAAAACACATGTAATGGTTATATCAAGAATGCCTTTGATTATAGGTTTACTTGATGTGAGTTGACCTGGGTTTAAACAATAACAACTATTCAGGAACTATCCATTCCAGTGTAGCTATGTGGATACTGTAGGATAAAGTAAAGTAAAGCACCCCTTCAGTCATGAAAAACTATGGGACTGAACCTAGAAAGTTACCCTCCGAGGCACAAGTCCGGGCAAGGTTATTTTATGGAAGACCAGCAGTCACCCATGCATACCAGTCTCCTCTCTCCATGCTCCTGATGTTATCCAAGAGAAAGGCAAAAGTCCATAAAACTTGACACCAGTGATGTTGCAACTCAGTTCTGTAGCTAAGTGAACTGGAAATAAAGTGTCTTGCTCAAGAGCACAACACACAGCTCAGTCCAAGAATCGAACTCACTACCTCATGATTGTGAGCCCATCACTCTAACCACTGAGCCATGTGCTTTCATATAGCTGTGAGATAGCTAAGTAAATAAGTTCTTGTTTAACAGAAGGTCAGACTTGATTGAGCTGACTTTGATCAAAAGTATCTCAGCTTGATCTTCCTATCTTTTATTCGGACATAACATAACAAAGAATATATTATGTGATGTGTCTTTTCAATTTTAAGAAAGTAAGTTATGATAGGAGAATATGTAACTGTTTCTTCTAGCATACCAATCGACCACATAGATGCTCTTTTGTTGGCTTGCCAAGTTGATAAGTTATTGAGGTACCTGCCCAAGAGTCATGTGTTCAGATTTTGCAGTAAATGTTTTATTGTGCTTCTACGCTAAAAACTTAATTCAACTTTGACTCAGTTTACATAGATGTCAGGGAAAAACGGTGCCATTAGAAAAAAAAAAAAAAGAAATAAAAAAGAAAACCCCTCAACTTGCTACAATTTATATTATTTGATTTCAGAAGTTCATTTGATAGAATTGGTCTTGTGGTTGGAGACCAATAAGCAAGTTGTCTAGAATAATTACCAGATCATGAGAGAATGTAATCTCTCCAGGGAAGGCATCATTCACTTAAACACCATCTCCTCAAAACCTTCCTTCCTGTAACCCTTTTGATACCAACCTGTGTGACACTGCTCTTGTTTCTATGATACAAATTTCCTGATTTAAATTTATATAAATTAAAAGTTGCTATCAAAACTTCATCTTAATTAGTTCCAAACACCTGCTTAAAATAACAAATTATTTTTCTAAATTTTTCAGTATATTCAAAATTGATTGAAACAAAGGGAATAAATTTCAACATAGATATAGTAGGAAAAGGGTAAAGTGCAACACAGCCATCCATCACCAAGAGCCTTATTATTAACCAAAGTCTAGGAGAATGATAGTTAGAAACTCTAAGGAGAGCTGAACAGCAGAAAGCGTTCAGACAAGAAATCCCTCCCTGCCACTCCATGCAAGGCACTTTGGCCCTTAACTCCTTACACTGTAAGAAGGCTAGGCTGCATGTAGATCATTTCTTCTGGATATCCCTTTGCTGCCACTGTTGTTTTAATCTTTACCTTCTTGGATGGTCAAAGCCAAGTCACCCTGGATGTTGCAACAGTATATTTTCATCTTCAAAAATTAACAACTCTTTGGGTGAATTGTCTCAAGAAATTGTCTCAAATCCCATCAAAGATAAAATAAATACTTGACATTTACAGAGAGGATTAAGGCCAAACCAATCAACTAAACACCCTCTTCTATGAAATTTATGGCTTTGTGTAGGAAACCATTATTATCAAATCAATTAATTTTAGTCTCCAATAAGTTTCTTCTTCAGAGTGCAGCTTACTTGATTTTGACATTGGTTCTGTCATATTGGCTTCCATAAATGACCTTTTCAGGAGACAGCTGAAGAGAATGGATAGAGATTAGCAAGACACTTAACTAATAAAGTCATCATATAACATGCCGTGTATGTAATTGTGGCATATGGCTATAGTAAATGTGTATTTACTGTACAGACTTTTAGAATAACATTTGATGATTGACACACAAACATCACATACACACACACACACACGTTCACTATACCAAACTACTGCACCAAGGAAGGCAATTTCATGTCTGTATTCAATACCCACTACTAGTAGCCTTCTGTACGCCTAACCCTCTCTTTCAGGTCATTCCTTATTGACACTCCTTACAATTGTCCATCTCTACTGCTATCATTCAATCCATTTCTATTACTATCATCCATTACTCTCTCTTTCTCTCACATTACTCATTCTCATCAATCATTTTTGACTTTCTCTCTAACTTCCATTGCTCCTTCTTCTATTAATCTTTCTTCTATTACATCACCAATTTGTTTATACATGTGTGTGTGAGTGTGTGTGTGTGCATAAAACATTATTCATCTATGTAAATTAATTTTTCCTTGAATATTGATTTCTTTATGGCTTTTATTTAAATCCAACTGAAGTGTATGTGTGTGTGCATGCGTGCATACGTGTGTGTGTGCGTGAGAGAGAGAGAGAGAGAGAGAGAGAGAGAGGAAGAGAGAGAGAGAGAGAGGAAGAGAGAGAGGAAGAGAGAGAGAGAGAGGAAGAGAGAGAGAGAGGAAGAGAGAGAGAGAGAGAGAGAGGAAGAGAGAGAGAGAGAGAGAGGAAGAGAGAGAGAGGGAGAGAGAGAGAGAGAGAGAGAGAGAGGAAGAGAGAGAGAGAGAGAGAGAGAAGGATAATTTATTTCAGCCTATACAGCCTTAATGTGAAATTCAATATTTCAAACCTGATTAAAAAACATTTTGCCATTGGAAACAAATATCTCAAACTATCTAACTTGCAAAACATAAAGGTAAGTTATAGTTGCAGTCAATGCAGAAGGCATCGTTGCTGGTAGTGGACACCCCAAACTTACTAAGAAAACCAAGAACTCGGGAAACACTCCAAAGACATCTACCTGAAAAATTCAGTGAAACTAGATAGTAAGTGAAACAACTGCAATTTCCCAAATAAAAAATGAGTTACAAATCCATAGCAATGTATGCAAAGCTGAATTTCTACTACCTTAAATTATGGTCTCCAACTCCAGAGGTGCACAACCCTATAAGTCATACATCATAAGGTGTAAGGGCACCACTTCTACAGCAACAGAACGTATGATGCAAGTCTAGTAATGGTTTCTCATCTAGGAAAACAGTAACTCCAAATATTTCTGCTACAGGGTAGAAGGGACTTGCAAGTCCTACTTGCATGGGAAAACTTCTCAAGTACAAGTAACAAGATTAAAATTCACTGAAGACATACAATACTGGATCAATCCTTATGCAAAATAAGCATGTACTTAAGACATCAAGGGAAGAGGGGGTACCAAAGAAATAATAAATGGTTTACGGCACAAAATAAATCAGGTTAAACTTGCTAAGATAATATTCAGGATGTCTTATCTCTGCTAAGCATAGAAGCAGATGTGTTAGATGAGATTAATTTAGAGGATCTGATCAAAAACTTTGTTGTTAAAAAAGGTGGAAGAAAACTTTTAAAATATAAATAAATTGGAAGTATACAAAAATAAATATTATTTTCCCTTTTATTTAATTTTGAAAAATAAACTTTATTTCATGGTTTATTATTTTTCATATTTTAAATTACATATATATATGGGGGCACCAAAATCTCTCAAGTGCTTAGAGCCTCTCAAGTTCTTAATATGGCCCTGAGTGAATATCTCTAAATTTTTTCACATGAGACATTCTACTTTGTGTCAGTGGCAGAATTAAAATTCGCTGAAGACTTGCACAACACTAAAGTTTACCAGTTTTCTTTGTTGTTGCATGTGCAAGGTGATACAGACCATGGCGACCCAACCAATCTTTGCTGGCATGGCAAAACAGGCAAAAAATGATAAGACATATGTACATACATATATTTATAGATTTGTGCATAGAAATTTTTTTTCTTGATAATAAACAAACGCACTCTAACACACTCTGTATACAAACATATACTTTATTTGCAAAAGACACACAGATACACACACACATAGATACATACATGCATACATAACTGACATCAGCACCTCCACTATCGTGATCACCTCACTAACATTGAAAAAACATACTAGATTCCATATATAAACAACCTAATTTCTTTGAACCATTTTTTAAACTATTATGTGGTATGAAAGCCAGCAGAATGAAACAAAAGACGTTGAAGACTAAGAGAAAACACCACTTCGGGTTAAAAAGTAGCTCTTAAGTCCAGGTTTATCATTATCATCAGTCTATTGTTTATGTAAGACAAGGACTGTGGTTTGGCACTAGAAAGGTGAAAGAAGACTAGATTACATACTTGACTAGTTGTTTAGTTGGTTTATACAATTATGGGGAAAGGGAAAAAAGTCTGTCAACTGTGTTTGGAATTCTTGTCTTTCATTCTTTCTGTTATGCGTGTTTGTATGTAAATATGTGTGTGTGTGTGTGTGTGTGTGTGTGTGTGTGTGTGTGTGTGTGTGTGTGTGTGTGTGTGCATATGTGTTTTCTATTCTTGATTGTTGTTTTAGAGTTTATTTTAATGGGCCACCTGCTCAGTAACAAGATTGTAAAGAAAATATATTCTTCTTTTAAGAAAAGGGTGCTTCTGATCTTTTCATAACCATTCACCCTTTAAATTTTAAAAAACGCCTTGCAGATTTATACTGTCCATGATAGTATGTAGCATGGTTATCTGTACTATATGCATTATAGAACTACCTTCTTTCTCCGAATCTAAGGGCAACCATGATTTAATCAAAGCAGGTTTGTACATATCCTGTTGCTTCAAAGCTGAAAATGTATCTTAGCTCCTAGATTTGCAAACTCCTCACCAATGGTCCAAAGATGTCTTCTATCTTTTGTATTTTTCTTACTACAATGATGTCAAATGGGCAGCTGACCACATCAATATCTATTTGTGTGTATCAATATTTTTTTATTTTGTGGTCTCAGGTTTGTTTTCTTCTAGGTTGTAGTTTCTGGCTTGGAATTTCTGGAACCACTACTGACACTGGCTTACACTTATTGTCCGATCTCCATATACTGCATTAATATTCCTTACACTTTCCATTGCATTGTTGCTTTCATTGAACTCATAAAGCAAAATATGCCGAATATACTCCTTTGCACTAAGAATAAGTACAAGGTAAAATTATCACCTGCTTTTACAGCAAATTGATGCAGGTAGTTTATCCTGTCCCTCTCTGACTTTTAGTTCATATAATTGAAAAAAATCTTTATTATTTATGTGCTGACCCAATATATATATATATATATATATATATATATATATATGTGTATATATATATATATATATATATATATATATATATATATATATATATATATATATATATATATATATATATATATATATATATATATATATATATATATATATATAAGTGTAGTATATTGCCACTTAAGTGTGGCTGACCCCTAGGGGTAGATGTTACTGTTGCTTTTAGCCCCAGGAGGACATCTCCTCCAGCTGGCTTATCGACACACGACTGTGTCCTGTTTGATATATATATATATATATATATATATATATATACACACATATATATACACATATATATATCATCATCATCATCATTTAACATCCATCTTCCATGCATGCATGGGTAGGATGGTTCACAGGAGCTTGCCAGGTAGAAAAACTATCCTAGGCTACTCTGTTTTGGCAGGGTTTTTACGGCTGGATGCCCTTCCTAACACCAACCACTCTGCTGAGTGAACTCAGTGCTTTTTACATGGCACTAGCACAGGTGAGGTTAGTTTTGGCATGATTTTTACAGCTGGATGCCTTTCCAAATGCCAACCACTTTACAGTGTAGACTGGCTGCTTTTCACGTGGCACCAGCAATAGCAGGATCTTGCAAGACAAAGAATTAAGAGAGGAGCAAGCGTGCGTGTGATTTAGTGGTTAGGGGCATTTGGCTTACAATCCTCACACACAGACACACATTTAGAACTTTTTCTCTTTCACACTTTTGTTTTTTTCCCATTCAGTCTTCAGTCTTTCAAATTTTAAATCCTCCATAAATTAATTATTATTTTTTTTTTTGCATTGATGATAGCAAGGAGGAAAAACGAAGAGAACATTGCTATATCTTTTTCTTTCTTTCTGTGTTTTTTTTCTAGATTTTCATTGAACTGTTTTTCATATATTTTTTTTACCTGCATTTTCCTCTCTATTTTTACTTTTACTTCCACTTTCTCCTGTCTTCTCTTCTTTCCCCTCCCCCACCACTTTCTCTCCTTTCCTTCAGTTCAACATTTTATATTTTGTCTTTATCTACTGATGTAACCACTACAGACTAGACTACTCCTCCCCTTATCTGTCATACAGGTGCTTGCAAAATGTGTGAGGCTGCCAAGTACATTGTTCTCAATATCACAGCTTTGGGAGTTAATGAGACAAATAGACTGTCAAAGGTAAACCTTTTTGTGTTCAATTTTGAGTGTTCTCTCACGACTGTATAAACAATGACACATTATACACGCATACATATCCATTCATAAATACAAACACATAGATACAAACATATTTTACACATACATTTACATTTTTATATATATATATATATATATATATATATACATACTATTTTATTTGTTTCAGTCATTTGACTGCGGCCATTTTGGAGCACCACCTTTAGTCCAGCAAATCGACCCCCGGGACTTATTCTTTGTAAGCCTAGTACTTATTCTATCAGTCACTTTTGCCGAACCGCTAAGTGACGGGGACATAAACACACCAGCATCGGTTGTCAAGCAATGCTAGGGGGACAAATACAGACACACAAACATACACACACACACACACACATATATTTATATATATATATACAACGAGCTTCTTTCACACACACATATCTATAAATATATATATATGTATATTAACGTGTGTGTGTGTGTATATATATATATATGTGTGTACAGATATATATGCATATATACATATAAATATATGTGTGTGTACGTATATAAGTGTGTGTGTATACATACACACAAACAAACAAACAAACAAATGAATATATAAAACCACAGGAACTGTCAAGTCACTGAATTAGCATGTAAGTGGGTATTCCATAGACAAGTGTACCCTTAATGTAATTCTCAGAGTGTGCATATAATAAAGGCCCAGTCATAGATACAATCTATTTGACAGGCTTCTTTCCACACAACATCCAGTGACCCAATTTTGCTCACAAAGCTTGGCTCAATCCAAGGTCGTGTAAAGAAAGATGCCACGTTGTGGCACCAAACTTCTGACAAAGGTTGTCTGTCTGTCTGTCTTTGTCATCCTTGTTGTTGTTGTTGTTATTGTTTCATGTCTGCTTTCTATGCTAGTATGAGTTGGAAGTGGGCTTGACAGGTTAGTCACAGTTTGAGTCTATTCTTATTTGCAGTTATTGTCCTTCTAGGTGTGGTCAGAGGACAATGCCTCACTCATCTGCTTTTCATTTTGACATAGTTTCCACAGCTGGCTGCTGTTCTTAACACGTGTGTGTGTGTGTGTGTGTGTGTGTGTGTGTGTGTGTGTGTGCATTTATGTATATATGTGAGTATGCATATACACACACACAAATGTATTCACACAAGTGCATATACATAAAAGCAGTGCTGCCTTATGGGCTTACTGAGATTTTACCTGAGAGCTCTAAAGTCCTAGGGTGCCCAATGCCAATCTATATATGTTGTGGTTGTGTATGTAAGGGTACCAGTGCATTACTTGGCCCTGCTGGGCAGCTATAACGCATAAAGCTATGACAGTTTACAGTTGTATCATGAATAACATGTCTCCATTATATTTTCGCTATCTTATGTATGTTTCAATCAGAAATAACAAATTTCACTTTTATTTGCATGACACTGAGTTTCAATCATGCAGTAAAGGCAGTGCTCCAGCATGGCTGCAGTCAAATGACTGAAACAAATAAAAGTATAAAAGTATATTCCGTCAGAGTGTAAGTATCTTGAGAGAAAAGCTGAACATTAGAAGCATCAGTTGTGGCGTGCAAGAGAGACGATTGCGCTGGTATGGACATGTGGTGAGAATGGAGGAGGATAGCTGCGTGAAAAAGTGCCACACCCTAACAGTTGAGGGAACCCGTGGAAGAGGTAGGCCCAGGAAGACCTGGGCTGAGGTGGTGAGGCAAGACCTTCGTACATTGGGCCTCACCGAGGCGATGACTACTGACCGAGACCTTTGGAAATGTGCTGTGCGTGAGAAGACCCGGCAAGCCAAGTAAGATCGTTGCCAGTGCCCCTGGACTGGTTCTTGTGCGGGTGGCACATGAGATGCACCATTTTGAGCGTGGCCGTTGCCAGTACCGCCTGACTGGCTCCTGTAGGATTTTCGAGCGAGATCGTTGCCAGTGCCCCTGGACTGGCTTGTGCGGGTGGCACATAAAAGACACCATTTCGAGCGTGGCCGTTTTCGTGCGGGTGGCACATAAAAGACACCATTTCGAGCGTGGCCGTTTTCGTGCGGGTGACACGTAAAAGCACCCACTACACTCTCTGAGTGGTTGGCGCTAGGAAGGGCATCCAGCTGTAGAAACTCTGCCAAATCAGACTGGAGCCTGGTGTTGCCATCCGGTTTCACCAGTCCTCAGTCAAATCGTCCAACCCATGCTAGCATGGAAAGCGGACGTTAAACGATGATGATGATGATGATGATTTGTTCATTCCACAAGCTCTCTAATTTCTTTATTATGTATTTTCTTTAAAACAACAGTTATTAGATAATTATATTTTAAAGAGATTCAGAATATGCAATATATTTTTTTCCTGTCTTTGCAATCAGAATGGCATTAGCATTTGAGAATTTACAATTCTTCTTTCTAATATGTGCATGTGTGTGTTTATGAATATATAAAAAAAACTTTCTTATTTACAAATATATTATATATGAATATATACTTATATATTATATGTAAAATATAGTTCATGTATAAGAAATATATATATATATATATATTTCATTTATGTAAATATATTTTGAATTTGAGATGTATAAAAATACTTTGTTTGCATTTGTAATTACACTTTTATCATCATCATCATCATCATCATCAACATTATCCTCATCATCATTCACTTTGCCAGGCTTGCATGAGTTGGTCAGAATTCATCAAGGCAGATTTTCTACGGCTGGATGCCCTGCCTCTCACCAACCTTCACCTGTTTCCAAGTAAGATATTATTTTCCCCATGGTTGAACATGTTTTCATGGCATATTAGAAGTTGAATGCCATTGCTTGTATGATCGTGACACTGACTTAACAATGCAATGTCAAATCAAGAGGAAATACAACCACACATGCACACACATACATACATGCATACAAAAGAAAAACCAAAAAAAACATCTAGTACTCTGTAAAATGGTTGGCATTAAGAAGGGCATCCAGCCAAAGAAATCATGCCAAAACTGTGACACTGGGGCAAGACAGGTCCATTGATCTGTTAGATTCTGCCAAAATGTCTAATCCATAGCAGCATGGTAAGCAGAAGATGTAAAATGAAAATGAACTGATGAAATGAATATATATGTACGACAGGCTTCTTTTAGTTTCCACCAGCCAAATCCTCTCACAAGGTTTTGGTCAGTACTGGGGTTACAGTAGAAGGCACTTGCCCAAGATGTCACACAGTGGGTCTGAACCCAAAACCATTTCGTTGGGAAGCCATTTTCTTAACTACACGGCCATGCCACTGCCATCTTTAATAAATTGAAACAACAAAAATATTTTAAATTTTCAGAAAGTGAGACAGTACATTTACTTAATGCTTAAATCATTCAATACACATTATATACATTATTTTGAAAACTAATAACAGCTAATACAAGATATTTGTGCAAACTTGTTTAAAGAGAGAAAAAGAAACAAGAAACAAAAAACAAAAACAATAAACAGGAATCACTATCCAATGTTTTATAAATGTATTTATATATTCATAACATGACTACAGAACAGAAATATCTTGTAATAGCTGTATATTAGTTTTCGAAATGATGTTAAGTAATGTGGATTTAATAATGTGAGTATTAAGTAATGCAGTGTTTCTCTTGATGGAAACTTAAAATGCTGTTACAATTTTTAAAGATGAAAATGTAATTATGAACACAAAATATATTTATACATTCTGAATACAAATGAAATATATTTATACACACAAAAATTGCTTTCTATATTCATAAAAGTATACATAGTTAAAAAAAATATCAAATAGAAAGCAGTCCTCTAAACCTAATCAGTTCTTGATTACATAAAAAAGAAAAAATTAAATAGAAAAATTTTTGCCCATTCTGAATCTAGTGTTTAAAGCATAGAAATCTAAAAGCTATTTTTCTCTTTAAAAGGAGACATAATGAATAGTTAAATAAAGGGAGGGGATATTAAAAGTTCACATATAAACTGGTCATATCCAGCCCAAATATTCTGGCTGTTGTATGATCAAACTAGTCAGATTTGGCCTCTCATACCTACCCTACAATGTCACTCTCATACTTACCCTACAATGTCACTCTAAAATGTCACTCTAAAAACAAATAATCACTTTGTCAAAATCTGGAAGCTATGAGATAAAGCATGATTATGAGATTATGAGATTACAAGATAAAGCATGATTAATTCAAAGCATTACATTTGTCAGAGTAATCTAAATGCTAAAGGGTTAAATAATTGAGTGTTAGTTCTGCCTGGACCAACTTTACCTTTCATCTAACCTGAGTAAATAAAAATTAAAAGCAGCCATATCCTTTTGTTGTTCAAAAATGTCAACACAGACAAGGCTGGTGGAGATGGTCACCTAATAATTCTATAGTTCAGTAATTCAGAGGTGTAGTACGGGTTGTGTAGACCACAAAGGGTGACCACTTCATAGATGTGTTTGCTGTAGTTGAAGGTATGTTTAAGGGAGGAGGCAACCAATTTGGCTACCATACAGGGTGGTCAAAATTAGGCTGTATTACTGCCAAAGAGGGTGTTTGATCTCACAGTGTATCACTTTGTGCAAGTACATCCAATCAAAGCTTCAGGTTGCCTCAAGTCTTGTGAGAGGAATATAGTAGATGAAGTCCCTGTGGTAGCCCTTTGAATGGACTGTTCCTATTTTTACTGATGGACCCAATCTGTTGCCTGGTTTAATAGCACCAAGTAATCATTGGGTCCTTTTAGCAGAGTCCACTCTGATGCAACTATTTGCATTAATCTCTGGTCTGAGCAGAGCTCCACCACATTCCTCCCATCAATCTGAGAGGCCCTAAACAGAGTCAAGGGTACTGTCCTTCATTCTCTTATGATGCAATAACATTTTTTTAAATTACAATCCAGGTGGATTGTTGTTACTTAGTCCCCACCTCACTCCTCTTAGCTTTGATCCAACACATCAAAAGAATTCAAACCATAACTTCTTAATTTTAAGAATATTATACTTCAGTCTGATGTATTCAATATGTGTGCAGTTTAAAGGAGATTTGAATGTTATTTCTAGCAATTTGAAAGACCACATAAATGTTTCCTAGGTTTATCGTAATAGGATGTATTCAGCTTATTTATCTGGAATCATTATTATCTGGCAGTGTGCTCCCAGAGAACCAAACTGACAACACAACTAATTCTCATTTGAACTATCGACACATCATCTCACTTAACTATGATTTCCAGTCATTGTTACTGGTATGCAAAGGGATGGGTGCCACCAAACGGAACTTAACCCATGACATACTACATGAGGACAAATCTTTTTATAGCAAACCAAAAATGTGTTAAAAGTTTTGGAACACTTTATTTTCCAGTGAAATTAGTCACTAATTGTAAATGTAATGCATCCTTAGTGTGAGATTTATTCATAAATTTGTGATTAAGTCTAACAGTCTGTAAATGAAATGTGTTGGTGATGCCAAAGGAGGGATCTCTATTCAGTTCTTAAGGATGCACATAGGAGAGTGATGTGATTGTGGGACACTGTTTAAGCTTTTGTTAAACTGGGAAGACTACTGAAGTTGGTAAAATGAAGACAAGCTGATGCTCAGATCTTCATATAGTATTTATTGTTACCAAGATAATACTAGATACAATGAATGATCTGGTAGAACAAAAGGAAGACAAGGAAGGAAAAGTTCTGTTCATGGTGGTTATTTATGTGTTGACAGAGGAACAAGAATAAAGGGTGAGTGTATGAATGTTGAAGATTTAGCCAGTATTTGTATAGATAGTTCTTTTGACAGTTTATCATTATATTGCTTAGCTGCTAAGTTTCACTGAATATTTTTTAAGAATAGCCTCTTTTTATAAACTCTATAACAAACCGTTTTGTGGAGAACACATCACTTGATTAGCAACAGCTGACAGCCTTTTACAAATAATTTTTATTGGCTAGATTTTTGATGATGTCATTACTCAGTCTATAAAATTCCAATTGTCTGCAAAGAAATTCCTGATTAGATGCAACCAAAGTCCTAGGTTCAAATCAAAGTAGAGCTCTGCTACAGGTTTTTAGAATTAGTGTTCTTACAAGTTTCCAGATTCTTGGAATTTGGCAATGTTGATTGCAGTAATTACTGTTGTTTTGATTGAAAACCATGATTGGGGCCTCCAAGAGAAATTTTACAAGACAGGAACAAGATTGCTTTTGAGACATTGATGCAATTGGATTCTCTTAAAATATGAGGAGGCTGTGAAGTAGGGTTTTTTCTTCTTTTTTTTGGTGTGGGGGGGGGGGGGGGGAGAGGCCCATTGGATATTCATGGACCCCCTTTTTTTTTTTTACTTCTCTGGAGTCTGAACTGACATACCTGCTGAATCCCCCACCTCTTATAGGTGCAGCCCATGATCGGAGTTACCCATTTCAGAGAAATTAACACTCTTGTTATTTTAGGATCAGTCAAGATATCTTATGAAGAAAGTATCCTTTCCACTTTTATTGTATTAGATTATGTTTTGATAGGGATTTAGCTACTATTTCTAGCACACAGACCAACTACATAATGGCTTCCTTGATGATTCACAGTATAAATGGTTGAAGATACTGGGAGTGAAATAATTTCTTCAGAACTTAGGGAAGAAAAGTCATACTGAACAAGTCTATAAAGGAGCTTCTATGTGGTTGCTTGGATGTAAAGATGTCATTTTGATTGACAATTTGTGAATAGATTTATTGGGGCTTTTGAGAAATGACTGAAAATACATTCATATAGATGTCTGTATTACACAATTGTTTGGATGTGTCCAGTGAGAGTTTATAAATTGAAAATGAGGATGTTTGACATGAAAAAGAAGTTGGAAGAGTGAAGAAGTGCAGCTGGATGAGTGACAGTGAGAAAGAAAGGAGTGATGACAGCATAAAATAATTTCTGTGTGTGTGTGTGTGTGCGTGAGAGAGAGAGAGAGAGAGAAGATGCTGGCAGTGCAATAGATGGAGAGTGAATTGGATGAGAAATATACTGAGAAGGAAAGGAAAGGAAAGAAGTATTGGGTCATTGTTCACATAAGGTATATAGTAACTCCACATCTAGTTTATACATCGATATGTACATACATGTATATACACACACACATACACACACATGGAGTATACTGCTGATATAGTCTGTAAATTTCCTAACAAAATCTAAATACCATTCCTATTCCCATTCCTTTCTTATTTCCTTGTTTTAATTACACTTTTACTAATATTATTTATCCCACAGCTGACAGAAAGGCTAAAGCACCTAACTAGATGCTTTTCCTAGAGCTGTATTATGGTTTCTTATTTCATAGCTCAAATCCTGATAAATGTCATTCCAGGATCTTTGAAATAGATACCACTTTTATACTGTGGGTATCATCTGGCTAAAATAATGCAAAGCACAAAATATAGGTTGGGGATCCAGTTTATGGTGACACCTTGAGTGTAAATCATGGTCTTCTCTTTTGTCTTGTTATTTTTGCTCTTATACAACCCCTTACACACACACACATGTGCATATATACATATGGAGAGATGGACTCCTGTGTATTAAAATTGCCCTAAATGATAAGTGATATCCTATTATTAGATATAAAAAGTTATTATACAGGAATGTCAAATATATTTGTGTGTGTGTGTGTGTGTGTGTGTGTGCGCGCGCATATATACATACATATATATGTGTGTATATGTGTATATATGTTTGTATGCATATATGTATATGTGTATACATATATATATATATATATATATATATATATATATATATATATATATATATATATATATATATGATGATATATATATATGATGATATATATATATATGTATGTGTGTGGGTGTGTGTATATATGTATATATATACATATATGTGCACGACCTTCGAACATTGGGCTTCACTGAGTCAATGACTAGTGACTGAGACCTTTGGAGATATGCTGTGCTTGAGAAGAACCAGCAAGCCAAGTGAGACCATAACCCATGGCCTATAACAGTGGTGTATAACGAGCCCACTTATGAGTATCCTACATTCATTGGACAATGAGAAGACCTGTCGAGGTAAGTGAAGTCAAAATCGCTGATGTGGCCGATGACAGTACCGCCTGATTGGCACCCATGCTAGTAGAACGTTAAAAGCACCATCTGAGTGTGATCGTTATAAGAATAACACAGGTGGAATTTAAAAATTCACACCAGTTGTTTCAGTAGCATGGTATTGATGAATACTTCGATTACATCATGACAAAAACCTGCCTTCATCAGGTGATTTTAAACAATCAGATAGCTACATAGAGAATTTAAGTTGACAAGCTTGGTAAGAACATAGCAAGACAACATACACACACACACACACACACACACACACACACACACACACACATATATATATATATATATATATATATATATATATATATATGATGTACTTGTTTATATATGACGTATTTGTTTATCCTCTGCTTTTGTGTAAATACATGGAAAAAAGAAGAATGTGTATAATTTTAGACTCTCCCTCGTATATATATGTTACATCCAGTACATCCATGTTAAGGTGGATAAACAAATTGATATTCTTGGCAAATACCAAATACTGCTTCTGTCAATAATAATATTGGGAAGTTAAAACCTTTGACAACTTGACCTTTTAGTGATAAGAAATAGACAATATAAGGACATTCCATCATGACAATTATTCTATTTTTACAAACCAAAAAATGGTGTTTACTGAGTGGACTCCATATGAACACACACTTACTTTTTTCCTCTCCTCCCCACTCTCTCTCACACACCAACATCTAAATTTTATGGGATTAAAGAACATCCTTGTCAGCAATGGATCAACATTAATTTCTGTTTATTTAAAAT
>NC_142929.1:135463210-135475710 GCF_046866305.1 Octopus bimaculoides
TTTTTATTTTTCAGTCTTTCACATTTGCCTCTCTGTTCTGTCTATATCTGCATGCCTATTGTAATTCTCTCTCTCTGTACACACACACACACACACACACACACACACACACACACACACACATGTACACACACAAAATATGGGGGTTTAGTTCACAGGTGATCTAAATGACTAGGTACACTAGGTAAGTGCTGTAACAGATTACCAGAGCTCTGAGCTCAAAGCTGAGACAGGAACTATTGCAGAATTCCGATATAGTGGATATATATTTGTTAAAGAGTCCAACAAATGCCAGGGCAAGACAAACATCTCAAGTCATATACATTATTATTATTAGAAAAATGTTTCTAATAATAATAACGTATATGACTTGAGACGTTTGTCTTGCCTTAGCATTTGTTGTCCTCTTTAACAAATATATATATATATATCTTGTGCCGGTGGCACGTAAAACACCCACTCAGAGGTGTTTTTTACGTGCCACCTGCACAGGAGCCAGTCCAGCGGCACTGGCAATGACCTCGCTCGAATGGTTTTCTAATGTGCCACCAGCACAAGTGCTAGAAGGCAACGCTGGTAACAATTACACTCAAATGGTGCAATTTACAGGCCACTAGCACGGAAGCCAGACAGTTGCTCTGGCAAAGAACATGCTCGACAGTGCTATTAGTGCTCCACTGGCGTGGTGCCAGTCTTCAAGTATGTTTCAATTATGATTTC
Source organism: Octopus bimaculoides (assembly GCF_046866305.1). NCBI lineage: Eukaryota > Metazoa > Mollusca > Cephalopoda > Octopoda > Octopodidae > Octopus > Octopus bimaculoides. The sequence goes on from NC_142929.1 coordinate 135,463,931, forward strand.
ACTTGCCCCAACAGGTCTTCGCAAGCAGAGTTTAGTGTCCAATGAAGAAGAGGTTGGCATGGGTGCCAGTCGTCGGATTCGGTTCGATTTCGATTTCAGATTTCAAATTTTAAATTCCAAATTCACTTGCCTCAACATGTCTTCACAAGCAGGGTTTTTAGTGCAGAGATCACAGATTATGCTCTCACTTGCCTTGCCGGGTCTTCTCACGTACTGCATATTTCCAAAGGTCGCGGTCACTGGTCATTGCCTCGGTGAGGCCTAAAGTTCGAAGGTCGTGCTTCACCACCTCATCCCAGGTCTTCCTGGGTCTACCTCTTCCACAGGTTCCCTCAACTGCTAGGGTGTGGCACTTTTTCACACAGCTATCCTCATCCAATATATATATATATATATATATATATATATATATATATATATATATATATATATATATATATATATATATATATATATATACATACTGAACCTAAGAAGCATCAGTTGTGGTGTGCAAGAGAGACAATTGCGCTGGTATGGTCATGTGGCAAGAACGGATGAGGATAGCTGTGTGAAAAAGTGCCACAACCTAGCAGTTGAGGGAACCTGTGAAAGAGGTAGGCCCAGGAAGACCTGGGATGAGGTGGTGAGGCATGACCTTCGAACATTGGGCCTCACCCAGGCAATGACTTCTGACCGAGACCTTTGGAAATATGCTGTGCATGAGAAGACCCGGCAAGCCAAGTGAGACCTAAATCCAAGGCCTCTGCCAGGGGTGTAGCCAGCCCACTTATGCGTACCTTTCCTTCATTGGACACTAAACTCTGCTTGCGAAGACCTGTTGAGGCAAGTGAAATCGAAATTGAACTAAATTCGACGACTGGCACCCATGCCAACATCGTCTCCTTCATCGGACATGAAACTCGGCTTGCAAAGACCTGTTGGGGCAAGCGAAAGCGAAATTGTGATGGCACCTGTGCCCAGCGTCGCCTTCCTGGCACTTGTGCCGGTGGCACATGTAAGACATTCGAGCGAGATCGTTGCCAGTGCAGGTGGCATGTAAAATACACCATTTTGAGCATGGCTGTTGGCAGTACCGCCTGACTGGCCTTCGTACCGGTGGCACATAAAAGCACCCACTACACTCTCTGAGTGGTTGGCGTTAGGAAGGGCATCCAGCTGTAGAAACTCTGCCAAATCAGATTCGAGCCTGGTGTAGCCATCTGGTTTCACCAGTCCTCAGTCAAATCGTCCAACCCATGCTAGCATGGAAAGCGGACGTTAAACAATGATAATGATATATCATACATACGTACATACACATATATTATATATATATGTATCCTCTATTTTTTAGTTTCTCTCTCTCTCTCTTCGCTTCTCTTTTTTACTTTTGAATCTTTCTCTTTCTCTCCTTTACTCTGTATCATCCTTTCTCACCCTCTCTCTCTCTCTCTCTTTGTTGTCACCTCTGTCTTTAATCACTCCTTCCAGCCAACTCCCTTATACCTCTCTCTGACCATTCCTCTAATCTAAAACACAAACGTTACTCACAGGCACACATGTGCGCGCGCACACACACACACACACACACACACACACACAAATCTCATATTTCTTTGATTATTCAAGTAATATGTCCAAGTATGTTTCTATTACATTGACTTTATTAATTAACAACACATTATTATGGCTTTATTAATTAATAACATTTTTTTCTTATTTTTTTACTTTATTCTTCCTAAACAGTTTCAGAACACAATTCTTGTGACTTCCAATTTCACATTGTTTCAGTCTTTTCCCGGAAATATGCTCCACCACAATTGTTTGTTTATCTGATACTTCCTACCTTTTAGGCTATTAAGTGTTATTACTATCATTGTTAAGTAAAAGACCCTTGAATTATTGCCAAAATAATACACACCCAATCCCCCTCCACACACATACACAAAACAAAAATGGTTTTAAGTTGTTTTAATGTTTTTAGATGGTTTTGTTTTTAAGAACAATAACTCGGCTAAACAATAGTAAATTTAACTCAGTCCCATTCTAGATTCTGCAAATGGTACTTGAAAAGAAAGTGCAATATCCATATTTTAACCAAAATACGTCATCAATATCATCATCATCATTGTCATCATCACATCATCATCATCATTGTTATCATCATCATCATTGTTACCGTCATCATCATCAGCATCGTCAACAAAACCATCATTGTCATCCTTTTACAGACATGGATTTGACTGGTTGTCACAGTCCAGTCCAGTGCTTATTTGGAGTTGCTACCCTCATAGATTGATTAGAGGACCACGTCTGTCACTTGATCTATCAAATTTTGGCATGATTTCTATGGTTGGATGCCCTTCATAATTTCAACAACTATAAAGAGTGTTTTGGGTGCATTTTGTTGAAGCAGCGGCTCTTGAGAGGTTATCATGTCCTCAACAAGTTAACAGTAAAGAGTCTCTCAGCATTCCATTGTCTCTGTTAGTTCATCAAACAAAAGAAAGGTGAGAGAAAAGTGTGAAGTGGGTAGCTGGAAGGTGTGAGTGATTAAAGACAAAGGTGACAGAAGAACACTGAGAGAAAGAGAGAGACTGAGAGACTGATAAAAACAGATAAGATAAATGCTACTACAGAGAAAGAAAATGTATGTGTGAGGGAGAAAGTGAATGAGAGAGAGAAAAAAAAAACAGATGTTCTTACTGGCCAAAACATTTAGTAACCTGGTAAAATAAAACATACTGGGCTTGGAGACTTAATCTATCACTCAGTTTGACTCTTGGATGTGTTTAATGGAAACTGCTATGTCACAAGAAAGTCTGGTTTAAAAATGACCTGCAAATTACACTTATTCCTTACTTACTTTCCACTGCTCTCAGAGGGTCCCTAGAGAAAGTCATGCACACAGTGCTTTCTCTTCTGATTAAACCTTAAGAAATTTCTGATTATAACACCTTCTAGCTAAATACAATTAATGAGATCAAAAGTGTGCAGTCAGACTTTTCTAGTATAGCGCTACACCAAGCGCAGCACATGCATGCATGCGTGTGTGTAACAATTATAAAGGAGTGGTAGGTTGAACTCAATTAATTTTTCACTATTCTAGGAGGCAAAGTGGCTGAGTTCCTTTCGAGTGGGCCTCATGGAGGCAAAGTGGCCAAGTTTCTTTCAAGTGTTGGGCCTCACAGAGGCAATGACCAAGACCTTTGGCATTGTGTCATGCTTGAGAAGAAGACACATCAAGCCGAGCAAAATCACAGTTGGGACAGATGCCAGTGTCATGCAAATGGCATTGTGCCAGTGGCATGCAAAAGCACCCATTACACTCCCAGAGTGGTAGGCATTAAGAAGGGCATCCAGTCATAGAAAACCATGCCAAATCAGACTGGAGCCTGGTGCAGCCTTCCAGCATGCCAGCCCAGTCAAACTGTTCAACCTATGCCAACATAGACAATGGACGTTAAATGGTGATGATAATGATGATAATGATGATGATGATGATGATGATGATGATGATATGAGCAGCTTTGAATTAATGACAAAGGCATATCCTGAAGGGAGTAGCCATTTCTACTAAAACAGATCTCATAAGTAGGAAAATGCAGTGTGGCTCAAGCAGTAGCAGTCTTGCATTTGTTTTTCTTCGGGTGTTAGTAGGGTCTTCTCTACCACCACATGTCAATATGTTTTGTGCTCCTTTGTCATTCCCTTCATCAAGCGATTGTTGTAAACAAGTGTCATCATCCTTCATATCCAATCTTCCGTGAAAATCATGTCTAGTCATGGGGAAATATTACCTTACTTGGAAACAAGTTAGGGTTGGTGACAGGAAGGGCATCTGGCCATAGGCAACACACTTCAAAAATGAATTGCAAGCAAGGAAAAGTGGATGTTAAAAACAATGATAATGATGATATATATATATATATACATATATATATATATATATATATATATATATATATATATATATATATACATACATATATATATATATATATATATATATATATATATATATATATATATATATACATATATATATATATATATATATATATATATATATATATATATATATATATACATATATATATATATACATATATATATATATATATATATATATATATACATATATATATATATATATATATATACACACACACATATATATATATATATATATATATATATATATATGTATATATATATGTATATATGTATATATATATATATATATATATATATATATATATATATATATGTATGTATAAAGACAAGTACCACTTAATTTTGCTAATTTCTATTCATTAACTAACCTAAATTGATTTCCTGATGTATGCTTATTCTCTCAACAACAATAGAAATATTGTTAAAGGCAGCAAGCTGGCAGAAACATTAACACACTGGGCGAAATGCTTCGTGGTATTTCATCTGCCGTTATGTTCTGAGTTCAAATTCTGCCAATTTCGACTTTGCCTTTCATCCTTTCCAGGTCGATTAAATAAGTACCAGTCATGCACTGGGGTTGACATAATCGACTTAACCCCTTTGTCTGTCCTTGTTTGTCCCCTTGTAGGCAATAAAGAAATGAATAGTAATATTGTTCTTTAAATATTGTAGTTTAATATGATTGTTTTTCACGAGTGGAGTGGGTTCTCCAATTTCTCATATAAAATACAAAATCGTTATCATATCATGAGAGAGAAGGGGTTACATTAGAGAGAGGTGATAGAGCTTAACTAAATGTAAGGTGAAAAGATATTCTAATTGGTTGTGGTAAAAAGGGGGAGAAGAAATTCTTAAACCAATGCAACATTTGTCTGCATGTTACAGCATGTGTCTGAATGTTACACTTTCAAAGGGAAGTAAAACCATTTTGACCTTGATTGTTCTTTTCTCTTGTAATTAGAGAGTAAAGTAGCAATGGAGGAAGAAGAAATAACAAGAGTCAAAAGGCAGAGAGGTGGTAATGATCAGAGAGTGGAAGAAACAAAAGCTAGTGGGTGGTTTTATGCTTAATATTTATCATATTGTTACCGACACTATCGGTTACTGAAATCATAAGTCTTCAATAACCTCCATCCATTGTCTACCTCATTATCATAAAAATCTTTAACATAGGCATGGCTGTGTGGTAAGAAGCTTGCTTCCCAACCACATGGTTCCAGGTTCAGTCTCACTGCATGGCACCTTGGGCAAGTATCTTCTACTACAGCCTTGGGTTAACCAAAGCTTTGTGAGTAGATTTGGTAGATGGAAACTGAAAGAAGCCCATCGTATATATACACATATATATATATTATTCCAAAAGTATAGTATTAAATATTCATCATGGCTGGTCTTACCAATTAGTTTTGCGTAAAGAATACAATGGAGTGTTAGGTAACAGTCCAGTAATATAACTTTACGCTCATCAGGGTTAGCTGATATGGAAGGGAATACGGCAACTGCTCTCTATTATATATATGCGTGCGCGTGTGGTGTGTGAGAGTATGTATATATATATATATATATATATATATATACAAGTATATATTTATGTGTGTGTGTCTTTGTGTCTGTGTTTGTCCCCACCACCATTGCTTGACAACTGATAATGGTGCGCTTGCGTTCCCTTAACTTAGCAGTTCGGCAAAAGAGACACAAAATAAAAAATGGGTCCTGAGTTCAATTTGTTCAACTAAAACCTTCAGGGCGATGCTGAAGGTTTTAGTTGAATAAATGAAACAAGTAAAAGAATGAAACAAGTAAAAGAATAAGAGTAAAACAGAAACATTCATTAGGGAAATATATTAATTACCAATGCGTTAAGTCTTTTGTTTCAATGCTATACTTTCATCTTTTCTTCTTCAGTCACTGGACTACAGCCATGTTGGGGGCACCCCCTCAAAGAGTTTTAATTAAACAAACCAACCAGTACTAATATCTTAAGTCTAGTACTTATTCTATTGATCAATTTTGCTGAACTGCTCAGTTATAGGGATGTAAACAAACGAACATAGTTGTCAAGCACACTGGGCGAAATGCTTGTGGTGGTGGTGGTGGTGGTGGTTATGGGACAAACACAGATACAAAGATACACTCCCCAACACATGATAGGTTTTGGCACAGTTTACATCCACTAAATTCACCCCCAAGGCAATGGTTGGCCTAGGGCTATAGTAAGAGACACTTGCCCAAGGTTCCATGCAGTGAGACTAAACCCAAAGCCACATAGTTTCAAAGTGAGCTTCATAACTTGTATAGAACATTTCTATAGATTTTAGCCAACACTGTATGTGTAGATAAGTAGTATTGCTGTGGACTATAAAAGAGAGTACTCAGTCACTGATGAAAGCCTTTTTCGCCTATGGACCCCATTGATTCCTATTTTATTTGTATGGACCACCATAGCCATTCAATGTATATAAGAAAAAATCCTACTGTATTTTTATAATTAAATATTATTAGGAATTTTATTTTAAAAAATTATATCATGTGTATTGTAGAAATATAAGCAATTTGTTGCAGATGAGTTTTTACAAGAAAATCTTATATGGACCCTGGTTAAGAACCACTGATCTATGCTCTAACTTATTGTTATTAGCATAACATAGCGTAGGAGGAGATTGAATGAAATGTATAAAGAGGAGGAAGAAAATAGGAGGAAAAAAGACAGTGGGAGAGAGAGAGAAGGCAGTATAGGAGGAGGAGGTGGAGGAACAAAAGAATTTGTCTTATTTAATGGTTTGAAGATTCTTGTGCATTAAATACTAATGTGACTTCACTTCTAGTCATGGAGTTGGCCTTGGATACAAATCAAGCTGTAAAGTGTATGAGGTAATAATATAATTGCTGATCAACTGACTGAGAGTTTGATAATGATTTTTGTCACATCCTTGACAAAATAAATACCAGATAAAAGCTTTCGTTTTTTTCTTTTATTCTTTTACTTTTACTTTCCACTGCCTGTGCTGGTATCTTCTCTTACCATTTTTTCTTTTATATTTCAATAGCAATATTTCAAGTAAACGAAAACTATGGAATCTAAATGTGACATTTATTTACATAATTTGCTAGGTACATTTTTAACCAAGCCTGAGTGTTTTTGCCAGTAGTAGTAGTAGTAGTAGTAGTAGTAGTAGTAGTAGTCGCAGCAGCAGCAGAAATAGTAGTAGTTGGACTGTATTATAAAATGAGAATGAGTCCTTTCATTTTTCAGATATGGTGTGTAATTTGAGGGAAACATTGGCTGTTGTTTCTACCATTTAGTCTAACTGCATAACAGGCTATCTCTCTGTTTTGACCTACCATAAATTTACTAACAATCTCAATATGAAATACTCACATCATCACTACCATCGTTATTGTTGCCATCATGGTCATATCTTGTGCTATTGCTGCCTACAAATGAGTGTCTTAATAAAACAATAGTTAAATGATGTAGAACTATTTAATGCAATGAGCATAAAGAATCTAATTAGAAATACTCATTTGGTGAGAAAAAGACAACATAAGCCAAATGATATGTATTTTCATCATTTCAACAATTATGGAAGACAACTCCAGCAGTGATTCAGCTTCTATTAGACCTCTTCAGTAAAGCATGGACATCACCATTTTTGTTAAAGTAGATGTACAATGCTGTACACAAGTAGGTGTAAAAAATTAGCATATTTAAAAAGAATAAATCAATGAATCATTTCTTAATAAGGAGACATTTTATTATATGTATTTTATGCATGAACATGAGTCAGTTGTTTTGTCACTATATTTCTGTTAAAATGTTGTTGTTTGTTCCTTCTCAAGCCATGCCTGACTCATAAGGGCCAGTTTCTCAGTTTCATTGGTGTATAAGTTCTCCACCAGGATGGGACGCCGGTCCTTTACAGGTGAGCTGCTTGATGCAGGAGGGAAAAGTGAGAGAAAGTTGTGGCAAAAGAGTCAGCAGAGGTTTGCCATGACCTTCTGCCAGAGCCACATGGCATAAACACACACATTTTCCGGTCTGAGGTTTGAACCTGCGATCCCTTAACCGTGAATCCGCTGCTCTAACCACTTGGCTGTATGCCTCCACTTTCTGTTAAAATACATTACCTTAATTAATTTTGAAAATGATACAGAATTTAGTAAAATAATTTTGATATTATTAAGCTGGTGTTTGGAACACAATGTGAAATTCTAACGGAAGATTTTAATTTAAATCATTTTGAAACACAAAGCTGATATCATAGAACCAAGGACGGTCATAGGCAGGTTGGTATCAAAAGGGTTAAATAGAATGCTAATGCTGGGCCTTGCTAAAATGCACCCTGTACACTCTGTAATTAGTGATAAGAAAGATATCCAGCTGGGAAAACTAAACCAAATATGAAACATTTTATCATGACTTGGTTCTCTAACCACTAAGCAGTAACTCCTGGATAAGAATAAGAACCAACTCAAGCCATAATGACCCATTCAACCCATGCTTGCATAGAAATTCGTTTAATGTCCGCTTTCCATGCTAGCATGGGTTGGACAATTTGACTGAGGACTGGCGAACCAAATGGCTACACCAGGCTCCAGTCTGATCTGGCAGAGTTTCTACAGCTGGATGCCCTTCCTAACGCCAACCACTCCGAGGGTGTAGTGGGTGCTTTTACGTGTCACCGGCATGAAGGCCAGTAAGGCAGTACTGGTAATGGCCACACTCAAAATGGTGTATTTAACGTGCCACCTGCACAGGAGCCAGTCCAGCGGCACTGGCAACGACCTCGTTCGAACGTCTTTTCACGTGCCAGGAAGGCGACACTGGTAGGAAGGCATGGACATATAATCATTTCTACTATAGGCACAAGGCCTGAAATTTTGGGGAGGGGACAAGTCGATTACATCAACCCCAGTGCTTGACTGGTACTATATGTGCTAATGATAAATCTTGGAATATATAAATATGTGTATGTATGTATGTATGTATGTATATGTGTGTGCATGTGAGTGTATGTGTGTGTACATGTGAGTGTATGTGTGTGCATGTAAATGTGTGTGTGTGTGTATGTGTGCGTGTGTGTGTGCACACATGCGTGCATGTGAATGAGTAATTCATAGTATTAATATCTATAAGATTGTAAATGAATCATTATTAAAAGTATAAAATTTTAAACATCAGTTTTAAAGTGGACAATAGTAATAAATCCCATTTACAATAAAGAAACCAGACATCTTTGATTAACAGACAAGAGTATAATATATGAGCTCTCTGACATGTCACAATAGCATATATATGACAAACAAGTGAGAAACGTTTGTCTTTTGTAATAACATGTTTGTGTGTATGTACATATATATGTATATATTTGTGTGTAAGACTAAATTTTTCTTTTTGTTTTCTTCTTTTAAGTGTTCTGTTTGACTTCAATTTCTACTTTTCTACTTTGAAAGCCAATCTTGCAGTCCAAGGCCACATTAATTATACTTTGCTTTCAAAACAAACTAAAGCAAATGAAACCAAAATTTTTTTCGAAAACTTAGTGTTTGATAAAGCAAATTTTATTGCAGTGAGTCAGAAATTTTCAGTTAATGAGAGTTCAAGTGCTTAGATGTACTTATATAAAATTGGGTTCCAGTACTTCTAATTGTATCTCATTTTAATTATATACAAGTCAGCATTTACCTGACCAGTTTATTCACCACTAACTAAAAACAACAACAATAATAATTCTAAGTTATAGGGTTAAAAGGTGAACATGAATATTTTAATTTCTAATAAATTACTTTTCTGTTCATTTCATTTATGTACACACCAAAACCCTTTAAAATATTGTTGCTTTATTTCTAAATGCTGGGCCTCACTGTCACTGAAAATCTCCCTTGGTTAAAACACATCCTTAGCATCATTAGCATTACTTGCACCTCATTTCAAGAACTAGCCCTTCTCTTTAGGGTGAGAAGATATTTTAGCCCCCAACAGCTGCTGATATTCTACACGGTGCAAGTGATGAGTGGAGGCGAAATGGCTCAGTGGTTAGGGCAGCAGACTCGCGGTCATAGGATTACAGTTTTGATTCCCAGACCGGTGTTTCGAGTGTTTATTGAGCGAAAACACCCAAAGTTCCACGAGGCTCTGGCAGGGGATGGTTGCGAACCCTGCTGTACTCTTTCACCACTACTTTCTCTTACTCTTTCTTCTTGTTTCTGTTGTGCCTGTAATTCAAAGGGTCAGCCTTGTCACACTGTGTCACGCTGAATCTCCCCGAGAATTACGTTACGGGTACACGTGTCTGTGGAGTGCTCAGCCACTTGCACATTAATTTGATGAGCAGGCTGTTCCGTTGATCAGATCAACTGGAACCCTCGACGTCGTAAGCGACGGAGTGCCAACAACAGCAAGTGATGCCCATCTGGGATGGTACCGCTGTTATGCACACTGACATTCTAGACTACATCCAGGAAAGGGCAATTCTGCTGATTGGCTTTCTGTCACAAATGGACACCTCCAGCTTCTAGCCCTGCCTCTTTCTTGTGTCTTTTCTATTGCTACTATAATGGCTTTTGCTGCTTGGAGATCACTGGTCCCACGCCTCTACAATTCACACACTCCCAACCCACTCGTCTTCCCACCACTCATCACTCTTAGTGCATCCAACCCTGCCCCTTTCCCTACACAAACAACTATGCCTACTCCTTCTTCTCCAGGACATCAGCCTTTTGGAAATATCCTTCCACTTCATGTCTTTCCTACAGCTGTCAACTTGCAACTTGCTTGATTTCAGACCCTCTGAATTACCAGTTTCAGAGGGTCTGAAATCAAGCAAATAAAAAATTTTTCTTTGATTCTGTAATGGATTATGTTTTCCAAGAGCCACAAATGAATAAGTAGAAATGGTTTCAAACAATCAGCTGAAAGTTTGATGGTTTATATATTTCTATAAATAATACTAATAAAAATAAGTTGCAGGGTTAAAAAGTAGAAGTAAATTTTTAAAATTTCAAACAAATTTTCTATTCATTTAATTTGCATACACACCAAGAGATATTGTTATGGAGAGACAGATTACTCCTAAATTCTTTAAAAGATGGTTTTCACAAGAATTACAAATGACCAAGTAGATATGGTGCCAAACCATCAGTAGAAAAACAAAAGGCTCATATAGATATTTTGTGTCATTAGCTTTTTGTTGCATCCAAGATAAAGACATTTAACCTTTCTTACAGCATAATGCAAGATGCTTTGAAATATTAATTCCAACCCTTTGTCTTCTAAAGATAACACATCTAGTGTCAGTGAGCTGTATTCGACCCTTACCCAATGTTGATAGTATGAAGATGGTAAACTTTCATGCACAGGCAACTGGTCTTCAGTAATAAACCTTTCCTGAGCCTGCATTTTGGAGAGGAACTTTCCAGATGGAAATGAAATTTGCTAGTACAGTTGCATTATCAACCCTGACCAATAAGTATCCGTGTTGCTTCTCTATAACAAAAACCTGCTCCCTCTCACCACACCTTTCCTCATACTTTGATTGCTAGTCCCCTTGCATAAAGCCCTGCCTCAGGTTTCACAGTCTTGCAAGTTGCATGGTAACCTCACGAGCGCTGGTAGCACAAAAGAAGCACACAATGCATTTGGTAAAGTGATCAATGTTAGGAAGGACATCCAGCCATAGAACTCATACCAAAGTAGACACTGGAGTATGATGTAATCCTTGGACCATAGGATCCTGTCCAACCATTCAATTCACGCTAGCACACAGCATGGACATTAAACGATGATGATGATGAACATAATGTAGTGGTCACAACTAGTATAACTTTAATCAAAGGCCCAT
>NC_142929.1:135478210-135523210 GCF_046866305.1 Octopus bimaculoides
TTCTATTGCATAATGCACAGCTGTGCTGGTTGGCAGAGGGAACACACACACATATATATATATATATGGACATATCATCATTATCATTATTTAACGTCCAATGGGTTGGACAGTTTGAATGGAGGTGGAAAGCTGCACCAGACTCCAGTCTCATTTGACATAGTTTCTATGACTGGATGCTCTTCCAGATGCCAATCACTTTACATGGTATGGTGCTTTTACATGGTACAGCATATGTGTTTTTTATGTGGTAATGGCATCAGACTCTTGCAGGTCAATCCTCACCACCAGGGGTTGCTGGTCTTAACACTTCTCCTGCAGGGCATGGGTATTCTTGTGTACAGCAAGGCACCAGGCATCTTGGTCTTTCATCATCTCACTTGAACGGTCCAGAATCCTGAGGTCGTTCTTCAGCACTTAGTTCTATGTCTTCCTAGGTCTCTCATTTCATTCATATATATATATATATATATATATATATATGAAATTATAATGTATTTCTGCTTATATAGAAAGAACTGGAATTTACTCAATATGCAGATTGGAAATATTTGCATGGATGCAAACTCCATTTTGTCATTAAAAAAAAAAAAAATGTTGCAAGCAACAAAAATATTTTACTAATATAGTTTATGGGGATAGTTTGAAGTCACCACCCAAAGTAACATCTGGTCTGACCCACATATAAGAAATTACAAAGTTTACATTTGATACGATGATATTGGTGGAAGGTATAATCAATGAAATAGTACTGATTCAGAACAATTTAAAATCAATAAATATAGCAAATCAATTTAATGTCTGATGTCAACGCATTTATGAAGCAAATTATATTTAAAAACGCACACACACCTACACACTCACACATTCCTAAGAAAGTTTTTTTTTTTTACAAGAAACATTTTCCTTAATGTTAAAACCAGCAAAATAATAGCTTTATATTTGGTCATTTGTTTTACATCTTGTCTTTCCATCCTAACATGGGTTAGATGAACATATTCAAGCATTGTTTTACAGACAGATAGTCACTAGTCCTTAACTCATTTTCAAAGGGATCTTTTATTCCATATATCTTCAAAGGTGTGAAGTGAGCAATTTGTTGACAGAAGTGAGTACAGCAGCATTTGTAGTGACTTTCATGGAGCAGAGATGTAAAGAAGCACACATACACACAATATGTGTGTGTGTATTTGTGTGTGTGTGTGTGTGTGTGTGCACGCGCATGCGTGTACGAGAGAGAATGTGTGTGCGTGTGTATGAGAGAGAATGTGTGTGCGTGTGTACGAGAGAGAATGTGTGTGCGTGTGTACGAGAGTGTGTGTGTGTGTGTGTGTGTGCATATGTGTGTGTGGGAGAGTGTGTGTTGAGTGTGTGTGTAAGTTTCCATCTATCAAATTCATTCACAAAGCTTTGGTTGACTCAGGTTTGCTATAGAAGACAGTTGCCCAGGGTGCTGTGCAGTGGGCCTGAACCTAAATCCATATGATTGGGAAGGAAAGTTCCTAACTACACAACCATATCTGCACCAGGTTCCAATCTGATTTGGCATGGTTTCTATGGCTGGTTGCCTTTCCTAACGCCAACCACTCAAAGAGTATAATAGGTGCATTTACATGCCACCGGCACAGGTGCCAGCTACGTAGCACCAGCATCAGTCACATTGCTTCCGTGAGGCCCAGCACTCAAATGGTGCTTATTACATGCTACTGGCATAGTGGGGTCTGTTACATGAGACAAGCATCAGCCACAATTACGATTTCACTTGGCTTGACAGCATATTACCAAAGGTCTCGGTCATTAGTCATTGCCTTCAAGAGGCTCAATGTTTGAAGATCTTGTTTCACCTCCTCATTCCATGTCTTCCTGAGTCTACCTCTACCACAGGTTTCTTCCACTGTTAGAGATCAGCATTTCTTTATACAGCAATCCTCATCTATACACATCACATGACCATACCAGCACAGTCACCTCTCTTGTACACCACACCTGATGCCTCTTATGCCTAACTTTTCTCTCAAGATGCTTACACTCTGTTGTACATGCACATTGACATTACACATCCAGCAAAGCATACTAGCTTCATTTCTTTCAAGCACATGTGTGCATTTTACTAGTTTTATTTACTGAATTTCTTACCAATGAAGAAAGAACTAGTTTCTAGTTTTAATGCAAAGCTTTTACATTGCTATATCCACAACATGAACACCATAATCTCGTATGTATACATGCATGTGTGTGTTTATCCTTATAAGCATATGTGCACACATAGGTGCAGGCATTGCTATTATTGTGTATACATATCTAATATGCTAAACTTTTTGAACACTTTACACATTCTGACATTGTCTTTGATAGCTTGTAGTTGTAATCTCTTGCTTAGTTGTGTTCTTTGTTTTGTGAAGCTTAGCTTCTAAAGATTGTTACTGAAGCAGCAGTTATGTAAGCAAATGCTCTAGTAACTTAGGATAAAAATCTAAATTTATAGTCTGGATGAAGTAACTGTGGAAGTCTCGTTTTCTTTTTCACCCATCTTTAATATTATTGAGCAACTGATTTGAACTACTCAACATTATTTCTTTCCTACATCCTAGATCATGTCTCTGCTGTCACTTTTTCTGTTTCTCCGTCTGTCTGTCTGTCTGTCAGTATGTATGTATGTATCTGTGTGTATGTAAAGCGCGTATATATACATATATGTGTATGTATGATTATGTGCACGTATGTATGTGTATGTATGCATGCATATATGTATGTACATGTGTGTATGTATGTACGTGTGTATGTATGTACGTGTGTATATGTGCGTGTGTGTATGTATGTACATATGTGTGTATGCAAAACGCGTATGTATATACGTACGTGTGTATCTATATGTATGTATGATTATGTGCACGTATGTATGTACGTGTGTGTGTATCTGTACGTGTGTATGTACGTGTATTTATGTACATGTATATATGTATATACATGTGTGTATACAAAACGCGTATTTATGTATATATGTACGTGTATGTACATATATGTGTATGTATGATTATGTCCATGTATGTATGTATGTATGCATGTACGTGTATGTACTTATGTATGAACGTACGTACGTATGTACGTGTGTGTATTATGTATATATGATAGTACGCTCGTGAGTTCAACGTAATCATGCAGATGCACGCACACCGGAATTGACAAATAAGTTAGTTGTTGTTCATACAGCGAGCCGAACCTTCCTTAATGGCAAATTTCCTCCAGATTTTTTGTTATTCAGTTCAAAACAATTTGAAAACTTACAAACAGACCTTTTATTTCTTTCTCTAACAACCTCCTTACTGTTATACTCAGCCAGCTAAGGATGATTATCTCTTCTTATGCAATATTGCGTTAAATTAAAGATAGGTAGATGAACGCCTTACACACACGCGAATGTGTTCTATCTAATGTTCTTCTTATTCTTTAAATTCCTCCAATAAAGAACGACCAGCCTTTAAGTACGAAAATACACAATTTACACAGAAATTTCGGACAACAGTTTTAATTATGTACGTATGGACATGTGTGTGTATGTTTGTATAGATGTATACGTATATATGAATGTATAGATATGTGTTTGCGTGTATATAAGCTCTGCTTCGACGATAATAGTTGTATATTTTCATGGGGCATTTCCTGTTCACTCTAAACGTCTTACAACAAACACAGGCATACATAAACGTTTCCATGTATATATCACAGACAAAATTACTTTGTTCGCTATAACCATCTGAGTGATTTCACAGCTGTGTTTCACTGTGAGACACATTTCTATAAAATGTATGTTACAAAAACTTTCCCACAAGATATTTAAAATCATTGTTATTATTATTAACATTTTTCGGGTCTTAGAAGGCGACGGTGAGCTGGCATGACTCTAGCACGTCGGATAAAATGCTTAGTGGCATTTGTTTCTGAATTCAAATTCCGCTCTCAAACTTTCAGGTCTTATGCTTATAGTAGAAAGAATTTTCCACTGTATATGTTAGGAGGATTGAACAAAATTTTTGTCTTTCTACGAAAGAGAAAAAAGGTGGTGGTAGTGGAGAAGACGGAAACGACAGAAGCTCTTTATCACAAGTACAATTACCAATAGACACTAAAAGAAAAGAACAGAAAGTCTGAAATTTATTTCTTATTCATTCTATCAATGTGTGTGCGTGCGTACGTGGGTGTGTCATTTACCATTGACAAAGTAAGACTGTATTATGAAGATGATGGAGGAGGGTAAGAATAGTAAGAGGATGTATACAAAACACACACACACACATATATATGGGCCAACAACCAATGGGAAAAGCACATGCAGGAGTGGTGGCAGGAAATCCCGTCACCCGGAAGAAATCAGCCGAAGAATGATACGTAAAAGTACAAAATCGCACTGGCTCTTCAGCTGGTTTCATGGTGTAATGGTTAGCACTCTGGGCTTTGAATCCAGCGACCGAAGTTCAAATCTAGGTGAGACCTACCTGCTTTTTGTTTTTTTTTTAGGTGCAGGCGTGACTGTGTGGTGAGAAGCTTGCTTTCCAACCACATGGTTCCGGGTTCAATCCTACTACGTGGCACCTTGGGTGCCTTCTACTATAGCCTCGAGCCTACTAAAGCCTTGTGAGTAGACGGAAATTGAAAGAAGCCCTTTGTGTGTGTGTAGAGAGAGAGAGAGAGAGAGAATGGCACAGTGGTTAGGGCAGCGGACTCGCGGTCGTAGGATCGCGGTTTCGATTCCCAGACCGGGCATTGTGAGTTTATTGAGCGAAAATACCTAAAGCTCCACGAGACTCCGGCAGCGGGTGGTGACGAACACTGCTGTACTCTTTCACTACAACTTTCTCTCACTCTTGCTTCCTGTTTCTGTTGTACCTGTATTTCAAAGGGTCAGCCTTGTCACACTCTGTGTCACGCTGAATCTCCCGGAGAACTACGTTAAGTGCACACGTGTCTATATATATATATATATATATATATATATATATATATATATATATATATATATATATATATATATATATATATATATATATATATATATATTTATTTCAGTTTCCGTCTACCAAATCTATTCACAAGGTTTTGGACAGCCCGAGGCAATAGTAGAAGACATTTACCCAAGGTAGGACTGAACCTGGAACCATGTGGTTGGGAAGCAAGCCACTCACTTTCACTCTCTCTCTCTCTCTCTCTCTCTCTCTATATATATATATATATATATATATATATATATATATATATATATATATATATACACGCACACAAACACATTTATAAAGTCACCATCACCGACACAAACAAGAACAGACACGAAGTTAAAAACAAAACAAAAAAAAACCCTCATTAAACCGCACCTCCCAACCAATCTAATGAGAAACCCTGAAAGAAACGTTACGTCTCGAAATACGATGATGATTCTACGGTGGGCCTGACCTAGACTTGGTGAGTGACGTGTCCGAACAGACAAGGGTTGGGCTCCTATTACATCAGGTAGTGGGTGTTTGCGTCTGTCAGTATTCGTCTGGCAGTTGATAGACAGAGGAAGATGACCGAATTTTACAAAGGAATTTGCAGTTATTTATTTATTTATTATTTTTATTTCTACAACTATGCATATATTTGTTTTATTTTAGAATTTATTTCCACTTTTTTTTTTTATTCTTGTCTACCGGAAGTTATACACGACAGAAAATTTGATGAAAGTAAAAGAAAAACAGATCCAACTGCGACAATGATGGTGTCTTAACCAGTTGAAAAAAAAAACGATTCTTTTACTTCTTTCATTGAACTATGGCCATGCTGGGGCACCACCTTGTCCAGTTTAATCGATCAAATTGATCCTAGCACTTTTGGTACTGGATCTTTGTGGTTTTCGTCATTGCATGTCGAAATCTTTAAAAATTAATTTTTGACGTTGAATCCGAATTTGTTATTTATTTATTAAAAAAAAAAAAAATTTCGAAAATGTTACAGGTGTTCAAAGCTTGATCATTTTTAGAATTTTCAGCCAATCAGTGACAAAAACCAAAGATCCCTGGTGCTTACTCTGGTGGTCTTTTTTGCCGAACCGCTAAGTTAAGGGGACGTAAACAAACCAACACCGGCTGCCGTTAAACACTGGTGGTGAACAAAGACACAGACACATACAATATATACGATGGGCTTCCACACAGTTTCCGTCAACCAAATTCACCTCACAAGGTATTGATAGTAGAAGACACCCGAGGTACCTTGCTGTGGGACTGAACCCGAACTAACGTGGTTGCAAAGCGAGCTGTCTGCGCCAGGGCATAGTTTGTAAACGATTCATTTATATTACTTAAACTCAATACATTGATAATATTCTTTCATTTTCTTATTTGTTTCAGTTACTAAGACTTTGGCCATGCTGAAGTACCGCCTTGTATTTTAAAATTTCCACATTAAAAAAAAGTATTCTCTGCTGGAAGTGTTCTGCGTGGTAGAAATATTCGGACGAAGACCAGACAGACGCAACTATGGGTGTCATTTAAAAGAGAAGCATTAAGAAAATTATATAAGGCTCCCCCACTGCGGGAGTACTCTTAAAATTCAGGTCACTGCAATTTTTTTAAAATTATTTTTAGAGAAGGATTCATCAGATATTCAAGCTCCAGTTAGATCGTCGGGACCCAGACCGATATACTGGTTGAACCCTCCAGCATCGATGCTACAGAAGTAAAAATAAGTTTTTATTCATCACTGTTATTTCCGGGGTTTTCCGAAAATCCGCCCATCCATTAGATCGCCCATGAGCGTTTATTTGGATGGGCGGTTATTTGTAGTTAAAAATTGAAACAGCGTTAGTGTTCTTGTTTGCATTCTGTTTAGATGTTCATTTGTTCTACGTCTGTAGATAAATTCAAAGGATTTTTATTCCCAATAATGGAGTCGAAAGAAAATATATCAAAGCGTATTCAACGATCATTAGTGAAAAATTGAGTGCTGTTAAACGAGTGAAAGAACATTCTGGCAATTTATCTGCTGCGTCAAGAGACTTAGGTATTGATAGAAAACGATTGAGAGAATGGTGCACAAAAGAAACTGAGTTAATCAATATGTCTGCAAGAGGAGGCGCAGATCAATTGGTGGAGGTAGAGGACCAGTACATAACCAGCACATAGAGATCTAGAGATTGAACTCTTACAGTGGATTGTTGTTCAGCGTGCAAACAATATAATTGTAAATTATCGCCGTTTACGGGAATATGCTTTTGAATTGGTAAAAAGGTTTGGAATTGAAATGAACAGCTTTAGATGTTCTGATAAATGGATTTTCAATTTCACGAAACGGAATAAACTGACTGTGAGAAAGATTACACATGTTGGTCAAGCAGACAATGAAACACTTGGAGAAAAGGCACAAATCGCCAATGACTATCTAGAAAGCATTCCAGTATTAACAGCAGATAAGGGATGCTGACCAGGTTTATAATATGGATGAAACACCTGTATACGTTGACATGTTGAGTTCAACGACCATAGACTTTGTTGGCAATAAAAATGTAGATGCTAGCCATTGTGGTGCTACCAAAGATCGTTTAACTGCTGTATTGTGTGTTAATGTTGTAGGAAAGGTGTTGAAAACAATGATTATCCTTAAAGGATTGAAAAACGTGCCTAAAGTCAAGGTCCCAAACAATATTTACTTAACAGTCTTCACAGGGGTTCAATCACATATGAACTCATGCAGCTGTGGGCTGACAAAGTGTTTGAGCAGAGAACAGCACAAGTATTCCATGCTCAAAATTCAGTGCTATTCATGGATGAATGCTCAGTGCACAAGAAAACAGAGTTCCTAGAAGTGCTCAAACGTAGGAATACAATTCTTAAGCTTATACTTCCTAAAACATCTTACTTGCAGCCGTTAGATGTATCAATCATTGGTCCTTTCAAGAAAGCTCTTCGTGCTGAAGGGAGAATTGGTTTTCAAATGGTAAAAAGGAGTATACAAATAAAGGATATCGCAAAAACCTTCTTATCAAGAGATAGTGAACTTTATGACCCAAGCTGTTGCCACTTTAAATAAAGAAACTATAAAGCGTGCTTTTGAATGTTGTGGAATCGCTCCTCGTAGACAGACTATGGAACAGCCGCTTAAACTCACGCTTACAGGATATTTTGTCTGGCCTTGAGGTAAATGTGCCAGATACACATAATGACAAAATTGAAGAAGATGAGATACAAGTAATTAGCTCTGATGAAGAAATTCGTGACATTTAACTTGAAACTATTCGGTTATTATTCTACCATAAATGCCCAAGGACATTATTTTTCTCATACTAGGCTTCTATTTATGTTTTCAACAGTTTAATTAAAAATATTTCCTAATAGATCCATTGTTAAATTCAGAATATTTTTTATATGCTACTTCTTTTAAGGCTGTTTCAGTTTCTTTTTGTCAATATATCTGATAGCTGAAACGATAGAAGTTCGATGGAATTGCATAAAATAAATATGGTTTTTGAAAATATCTGTTTTTCCTAGATGAAATATTTTACTTCAATATTACCACTCATGGGCGCTTATTATAGGTAGGCGGTTATTTAAGCCAAAAAAAAATAGTTTTGTAAAATAGAATTTTCCGTTCAACAGCCCTGGGATTTTCGGAAAACCTCGGTATTATTCTGCTGGTGGATTTGCAAAATCGTTAGAGCGTCGGAAGAATGCCTTGCGGTATTTAGTTACGGCTCTTTACATTTTAAGCTCAAATTCCGCTGAGGCTAACCTTGTCTTTCATTCCTCCGAGATCGATAAAATAAATATAGTATCAGACAAGTATAGGAGTTGATGGTATCGGCTAAACCTCTTCCTCTTAAAAGAATCCAGGTAAAATAGTCACAGAAAGAAAATCACAGGCAAAAAAGGTCACAAGAATTTTGTCCAGATCCCATAAATTAATTGTGAATTTTTTCCCTGTGACTTTATTACTGGCCACCATAAATTAATTGTGACTTTTTTTTCCTAGCCAAAATTGTGATTTTATTTCTGTGACTTTATTACCAGTCACCTCTTAAAATTGCTGGCCGTGACGGAAAATGCCTTGTAATATTTAGTTACGGTTCTTTATATTCTGAGTTTAAATCTTGAGGTTAAGTTTGCCATTTATCCCACCGGCTTCAATAAAATAAAGTACCATTACGTTCTGGTGTCAATAGTATCGACTATCCTCTCCATCACTTAAAACTGCTGGCTCTGAACCTAAATTAAATTAGAATTTGCTAAAATATTTCTTCTCATTTAGTCAAACGAAACATAACAAAAGAACCCGTTTTGGATCTATTTTAAAACGGGGGCCACATTTTTCATTAATGTTTTACGTAGTGTTTTTGGTACGGAAAGACTTTCAAACTTCGTATACTTATCTATTTTGTGTTATAGAACAGAAAAATATTTTTGTATTCGAATTTATTTCATGTAAAAAATTGTCTTATTTCGATAATTTCAACCAATCACTGACAAGTATTCAGTTGTTTATATTTACTCCTTTGGCTGATTAAGCGATGTAAAGCGTATTTAATCTCCATACCTTCGTTTTATTTGCTTTTTTCATTTTAAATTTGCTTTAACCCTAACCCTAACCGTAGGGTTAGGGTTAATTGTTTCAGAATCGTTTGTTTATGTAGTCGGCACTTAATGTATATCGGCTGAATGGACGTCAGTGATTGGTTGAAATTACAGAAATACGACAACTTTCACATGGAATAACTTATGGATTTCTTTTTTTTTAAAGAAGACTAAGAGAAAAAGATGTTTTATATGACACATTCTACCAGTGTTCCAAGTTTCAAAGTGTTTCGTTAATGAAAAATGTGGCCCCCGTTTTGAATTACAAGAATTCATCAGACTAGTGCACAACATAAGTACGGGAGCAAAATCATCTTAAGGGGTGCAAACCCAGGCCCCAAATTGTTCACGTACAAGGTCGATCTTTTAAAATCTTGATATCAAAACAATCACAGGTATAATAATAGTAATTATTATTTTTATTATTATTTGTACATCAATGAAATCAGACAAATCCAGTCCCAAAATGTTTCTACGCTCGTTCGTTTTGGTGATGAAGTATTTTCAAGAGGATGTTCAAAACGTTTGTATTGCTACCCAACCCCCTCGCGCTTGTGCTCCTGCTTCCGAGCCTCTGGTGCACAACGATTGTTTTTCAAACGTTAAGTGGATGATTCAGTCTCCCTGGATTGGATGGTAGTTTATCGCAGGTCAGTTTTTTTTTTTTTAATTTCTGCAGGAGAAATGTGGATGGCACTGGAAGATAATGAAGAATTCGTGAATTCAGCTCTGTTGCCACTGCTTCAGCAGTACCTGAAGCCATTTATTGTTACGTATTCAGATAACATTGAGAGCCAAGTGTCTCGGTGATAGAAACAATACAACACTCCTAACCAAGATTTGAACTGCCGATCAGTTGGATGGTTGTCAAGTACTCCGTTGTCTCGGTCATCTGCATTTGCATAACACGAGGTTTTAAAAATTTTTACTGACTACCTTCAAGCATTTTGAATTCTAATGCTTGTTTTCTATATACAGAGAAAAATGCATTGGAATGGAGTATCAGTGGGCACCAGGTTGTAACCTGCGTGGTGAAAGACTTGGAGAACCAATACAACATAATACTAAAAAAAAAAACAAAAAAAAACAGCAAAGCAAGAATACAATCAGTATGTGTGCATTTTAATTGCCCCACTTCTATATTTTTCGCGGTGCTCTACGAAAAGCATAGTAATCTCTCCGGGAGCGGTTTGTGAGAATTGAAAAGACGGCGGACGAATTGCCATGTTTGATAAAATCAAGTTGTTTTTAAACATTTTAAATTTCTCCTCGGTAAATAAAGAATGAATGCAAATATCACTCTGTGTTCTCGTTGACAGAGAATGGGAATGACAATAAATTTTACTATTTTGGTGGCGATGGTGGAAGGACATTGTTTAAGAACAGCTGGTGTAAATGACTTTAATTTGATATACAAATTGCCTCGGTTTCAATTCATGATGTTTTTCACATACGTCTTGAAAGCATTTATACAGTTTAGAAATGTATTCTCTAATGTGTTTATCTGTTTGTTTGCTTTTTTTACTAGTGACGTAACTGAGGAGGAGATAAACAAGCTGGGTGGCAGGTTATACATCTTCAAAAGTGAATGAAAGTGTCAGGGATCTGGCTAGTTGAAAGTTTGAACAAGAAAGAAACAAAGGAAAACAAAACAAAAAGCACAAAGAAGAAGAAGGGGAAAAAACGAAAAAGAAACATCGCGCAAAAAACAGCGACAAGCATTTATTCTTTAATTGATGTCAGGTCAGTTCAGAAAAGAATTGATATAAGAAGGGAGAGATAGAGAGAGGGAGAGAGACAGGAGGATAATTTCAAGCTTAAACCACGGAAGATTACAGTGATGACATTTGCTTTCACGTATCGTTAGGATCTGAACTTAGAAGAGATAATATATATGTGTGTATGTATGCACATGTATGTATACAGATACATATTTAGATAGGTAGCTGGATATACAGATATATGCATATACATACAGGTCATACACAGTACCAATTCACGTTCGTCGTAAACATGTAAGCTATTTTCCAATGTGTCCTTTAAACTTTTTGTATATTTTACAGTCATCAACATTCATACGTGCAAGGTTACATGTTTTCTTTTTGGTTTTTATCAATAACTACGACGGTTTAATGTCGTCGTCGTCGTTTTTGTTGCTGTTGTATAGGCTCAGACCAACTTTGATATATAAAATCAAATACTGCAACATTTAATCAACTGAAAATTGGTTATTGAAATTAATGGCTGACATGAAATAAACACTCAGATTGTAGAGCCGGAACAAATACTGCAGAGTATTTTGTCCGATGCTCTTGCGATTCTGCCAGTTTGCTCACTGCCAGAGTTGGAAGCAATTATTTTTTGTAAGCATAGGCGCAGGCGTGACTGTGGGATAAGAAGTTTGCTTTCCAACTACATGGTTCCAGGTTCAGTCCCACTGCGTGGCATCATGGGCACGTGTCTTCTACTATAGCTTCGGATCGACCAAAGTCTTGTGAGTGGATTTGGTAGGCGGAAACTGAGAGAAGCCTGTTGTATGTATGTATGCGTGTGTGTATGTATGTATGTATGTGTGTGTGTGTGTGTGTCCCACCACCGTTTGACAACCGGTGTTGGTGTGTTTACGCCCCCGTAACTTAGCGGTTCGGCAAAATAGGGTTTGTGACAAAGTAAACAGGGTGAACACATGGTACAAGGCCGACAAATATCAAGGAGTGATGTTTGTAGAGGTCACAGCCCATGGAGAACTAACCTGAAAATTTAGGAAAGCTCTGAAGAAGGCCAAACCCGACATTAAGATCGTTGAAAGCCAGAGAGCTCCATCAGATCACAATTATGTAGGACGTACCCCTTTGAGAATACCACACGTACCAATAAGAGCTGCATGGTATGTAAGGTTAACCCTCGCATTAACTGTAGAACTAGAAATGTAGTCTACAGCATAAGGTGCATAGAGGGTGCTTGTAAAGACAAGAACATGACATACATTGGTGAGATATCTAGAAGCATTGCGAAGAGACCAAATGAATATATTTGAGACAATATGACGAGAAAAAAAACAGTCCTCCATACTCTACCAACATGCTAAAGACCACATGGAGGTATACTGGGTTGACTTGACATCCGCATTTTATCCAAGCACCCGAAGGACCCAACACTCAGACAAATACAGGAGTACGTCCTCATAAATGAAACATCCCCAGATATACGGAGAAGGTAGCGATACCTCAATACCCACAGTTTATATATACACAGGTAGATTTGTTAGTCGGCTGTTATCTCTTTTACTCTTTTACTTGTTTCAGTCATGTGACTGTGGCCATGCTGGAGCACCGCCTTTAGTCGAGAAAATCGACCCCAAGACTTATTCTTTATAAGCCTAGTACTTATTCTATCAGCCTCTCTTGCCAAACCGCTAGGTGATGGGGACATAAACACACCAGCATCGGTTGTCAAGCAACGCTAGGGAGACAAACACACACACACACACATCGTCTACCAAATCCACTCACAAGGCTTTGGTCGGCCCGAGGCTATAGTAGAAGACACTTGCCCAAGATGCCACGCAGTGGGACTAAACCCGGAACCATGTGGTTGGTAAGCAAACTACTTACCACACAGCCATGAATATATATATATATATATATATATATATATATATATATATATATATATATATATATATATATATATATATATATATATATATATATATATATATATATATATATATAAATCTGAAATTGTGTGTTTGTGTGAAGCCTTTTTGAATGTTTATAGAAATCCACATTTTCCACTTTTTCGTAAAAATTTTGACATCAATGGAATTTTCTCGATCTGAACTTTCCAATGCAGTAATTAGATTTTTTAAATTCCGTTTACTTTGTGTGATTTAAGGGGGATTTGGCTGTTGTTTCTAGCAACTTTTATATTTCATCCCTGCTACCTGGAACGCCATTCTTACACACGCGCTCAACATAAAAATATAGAGAGTAAAAGTAAAAGAGGGAGAGGGAGAGAGAGAGAAAGTGATACATACAACGTCATAGATTAAACTTTCATCTCAGTATTCTTCACCTATTTTTCATAACATAGATACGTAAAAACACACACAACCACACATACATGACCTGTGACAACAACATACACATTGCTCTCAATCTCTATTCATTTCTCCCCCTCTTCCTCTCTCGCTCTCTCAAACGTATACACGTGCAAGTAAACACAATCATTCACATCGTGGTATATTTACAAAACATTGATGGCATAACTACAGAGTTGTACCCACCAACTTTGGAAGGTCATAACTTTCATTAAAATGAATATTTTTTTTACGAAATTTTCTATGCATATATTATTTATTATGTAGATTCCAAATATACAAAAATTTTCGGTGAAAGTGTTTTGGAAGGGGGTGGGGTACAATATTCGGAAATTCCACTTAAGTTCCTCTTAACTTCCAGGAAAATGAATATTTTTTCATGAAATTTTGTACAAATGTACCTTGATGTATGTACATTTCAAGCATGTAGGAATTTTGAAGGAAACAACTGCAGGTTATTTTTGAGAAGTGTTCCCCACTCGGTGGTGTTTCGGAGCAAGTCGTCCATATTTGTTTCATTTTTCTCTATTATGTGCTTATGTGCATCCTTAGATTTCTAATGGAGTAATAGGCAGTGAAGAGAAGCAGTCATAAGAAAACTTTTAACTACCTCTATTCCTTTCTCTCCCCCTCTCTACCTCTTCCTCTCTCGCTCTCTCAAAAGCATACACGTGCAAGTACACAATCATTCAGTAAAATATAACTCATGTTTGTCAATGTTTTGTAAATTTACCAAGATTTTCACTAGGGTGTTAGGGTCAGGGTTAGGGTTTAGGATTAATGTTACGGTTACGGTTTTTAGGGTCAGGGTTAGGGTTAGGGTTTAGGGTTAGTGTTAGGGTTAGTGTTAGGATTAGGGTTGGGTAATCGTGCAGGTGTTAATCTGAAAAATTACAGATATGTGAAAAGTACCGACACTGCCATCTATTATAACTTTTGTTGTTCTGTTTAATATATACATAGATTATGCCTCCAAAGAAGAGAGTTTGCTGGGGAAAGACAGCAACCGGTTTAAAATGACAGCAACAGACTGCAGTAATGCACCACATTCCAGAAGCTATTTTGAACATAATGCAAAATGGTGCATCAACATCTTCTGCCCAATCTGATAGAATTCTGGCAAAACTGTGTAGCAACAGATCGCCAGCAATTGCTTCATCAGAAATTGCCGTCCTAGCTCCTGCTAAAAGGGATTACCCTGCTATGTATAATCAGGGCAGCGCAAAAAGTTGTTTTGCACAAGCATTTCTATAGCCAATTACACGGATGAAATTTACGTATGCTTAATAATTTTACGCAAAACAGCCTTCAGACTTTCCCTGTTAATTTCATCGTCTTTTGAATTATGAACATATTTACATCATAAGGGTTTTTTCGTTGTAAGGCTTTCTTTTTTAGTTGATTTTCAGCTAGCAAGACTTATCGTAGATGGCATAATAAGTCACACCCGGACAAGGTCGGGTTATACTGCTAGTATATATATAAGTAGGTAAACAGATAGATAAGTAGATAGATAAGTACATAGGTAATATGAACAGACAAGCACACACACAAGAAAAATGAAATACATGACCATATACACACACGCACACTTCACACTACACAAAAGGACACATATGGAGACACACATCTATACATAGCAGATGCACTTACATAATCGCACAAACCCATATACATAGACACACTCAAACATACACACACAAATGCGCGCACACACACACATACATACATACATACATACATACATACATACATACATACATACATACATATATGTATACACATGCATGATGACGAACACACGTGCGTGCAAACAAACAAACAAACATACAAACAAACAAAAACAACGCAGATCTGATAATGGACAGAGTCAACGACTATTGAAGAGGTTGCAAGAAGCAACGAAAATTTTAGAAAAATTAAATAAGTAAATGAGTGGAAATCGAATGGGTGAGTGTGTTAAATAATAAGGTACTAAAAGAGAATGACTCTCCCCAGACACAATGAAATTTAAGAATTAAGTTCGACTGAAAATTTTTGAAGGTAGTATTCCAGTATGGCTGTCGTCTAATTACTGAAACAAGTAAAAGAGATAGATTTGGCACGGTTTGGGTGGGAATTATGGGAGTTGAAAGTCGGAAGTGTACGCAGACGAAAGACGAAAATGAACCGCCTCTCTCCTCCTACATCATCGTGGAAGTCCTCGTTGTCAATCAAGATTTGATAGGCGCATGCAGAATGAAATTGTCGTTGACTGGACGAAAAGCTGTTTTGCACCCGAGCTAAATACAGTTGTGCTTGGGCAGCGTATGCTCACGAGTCAATGAAAAAAGAAAATATGAGAGAGAGAGAGAGAGAGAGAGAGAGAGAGAGAGAGAGAGAGTTTGGGAGAGAGAGCTATTGATAGCGATACATATATTAGAAAATGATCGCTTCAAGTAACCTATCCCTTTCCAAGCTTTTCTCGTGGGAAATTTCAAACAAAGGACAGCAAGCAAGCGGAAACATTCGTCAATTATATATTCAACAATGCTTCTTCTCGTTTACAGCTCGGTGGTCTGAACTATCGAATACAAAAATTTGTGTCCTTTGTAAGGAACATGACAAAATGCGAACCGTTGATCTTTCTTTCCAGTGGCAGGCAATTGCATGCATCGTTGTATTGAATCGGCCAACAAGGCGAATATTCTTCCTCTACATTTTATGAAAATTCAATACTAGCGGCGGAAAAGGAAAATTAAATAAAAAAAAAAAATCTTATATCGGAAATTTAAAATGAATCCCATCAACATGACGACAGCGTTCTAAAGAACTCGGAAATAAACCGTCGTTTATGAAACCAATACGAATGGTGTATGTGCGTGTGCGCTTGTAAGAAAAGACAGCAACAAATAAAGAAGTCGTTATTTATAAGTGACAAAAAGTATTCCGCTTTATAACACTGTCATTTGCAGTAATGGCGATTGAGATTTTGAATCAGTTGATAAATATTTTAATTTATATTTTTACTTTGTTTTCACAAACTCTTTATTCGTTTGTTTTTGTTGTTTTTGTATTCGACTTCGTTTTCTCTCTTCTCGCTTTTCTGATTTCATTCTCTCCGTTCCCCCTTCTCCTCCCCCTCTCTCTCCCTCTTAACATCGATTCCAAGTCTTCTGCAAGCTTTCACTTTATCAAGATTTTAGTGCGCACGCACACACTCATCCATGCATCCATATGCCAATATATCATTCACTGAATATTGCCTGAACGAACTTAGTACTTATGCGTATCACCCAATATGCGTAGGTTCGTCCAGGCATTATTCGGTGAATAAAGCAATATATTAGCATACACACACGCACACACACATAAAGAAAGAAAGAGCGACTGTGTGAGAACATATGTATATGGAACACCTAAGTTTAAACAAGAAGGAAACTGAAGGTAGAGTCTAAATTATGTTTCCTGAAGACGGCATCTCACATTTCGACACTCAAAGTTTCACGTCTCCGATTCTCACACAAAATATGAAGAATGAAACAAGAAATCCTTCATTTTCATTATATAGGAAGACTAGGGCAATCAAAAATGCTTTGATTGAATGTAGAAGAATAGCTGATTAAATAAAGAAATAAAGAAAGGAATTATGAAGCCTAAAACAAGGGAAATATACTTACAAAAGGATTTTTAAAAAAGCGAGCGAGGGATTTGGAAAGGTAAATAGCGATACTGACGATATAAACACAGGAAGATTTACAAACATACCCATACAATTTCACAAGCATGTTGTTCTTGTTGTTGTTGGCACTCTGTCGCTTACGACGTCGAGGGTTCCAGTTGATCCGATCAACGGAACAGCCTGCTCGTGAAATTAACGTGCAAGTGGCTGAGCACTCCACAGACACGTGTACCCTTAACGTAGTTTTCGGGGATATTCAGCGTGACACAGTGTGACAAAGCTGGCCCTTTGAATTACAAGCACAACAGAAACAGGAAGTAAGAATGAAAGAAAGTTGTGGTGGAAGAGTACAGCAGGGTTCGCTACCATCCCCTGTCGGAGCCTCGTGGAGCTTTAGGTGTTTTCGCTCAATATACACTCACAACGCCCGGTCTGGGAATCGAAACCGCGATCCTATGACCGCGTGTCCGCTGCCCTAACCACTGGGCTATTGCACCTCCACTGCACAAGTATGCATGCACGCAAAACCTCTCGCATATGGAAGTGACATTTAGATGAATAGAGATTAATAAAGTGAAATACGCTGAGATGGTGTTGGATGATCATGATACCAACGTATAATATTAGATCAGCAGCGAACAGCTTCAGGATACGATTCTATTGGTCTGGTAACTATTAAAATCACGCATGAATCAGATCTGATGATAGATATAATGGTAAACACATTCCGTGAATAAATTAAATATTCCCTACTCCACTAATAGATGTCCTCTGTGGTTGTACTTCTCTGAACATCCTGCATTTGTTTGTTTAAATTTGTTTTGTTAATTTTCAGGAGTGGCTGTGTGGTAAGTAGCTTGCTTACCAACCACATGGTTCCGGGTTCATTCCCACTGTGTGGTACTTTGGGCAAGTGTCTTCTACTATAGCTTCGGGCCGACTAAAGCCTTGTGAGTGAATTTGGTAGACGGAAACTGAAAGAAGCTTGTCGTATATATATATATATATATATATATATATATATATATATATATATATATATATATGGGGGGGGGGGGTGAGTGTGTGTTCCTCCACCATCGCTTGACAACAGATGTTGGTGTGCTTACGTCCCCGTAACTTAGCGGTTCGGCAAAAGAGACCCGATAGAATAAGTACTAGGCTTACAAAGAATAAGTCCTGGGGTCGACCTGTTCGATTAAAGGCGGTGCCCAAGCATGGCCGCAGTCAAATGACTGAAAAGAATAAAAGACCTAGGAAAATAAATTTAGTAGTCATGCTAACGTGCCGGACTAAATGCCATATAAGCAAGCTAACGATTAAACGAAAGCATCACGTGGTTACTCAACCTGTTAGAAACAACAGTCAAATCTTTCTGAAATGACACCCATTGTCCAGAGAATGAGAAGGGCATCTTTGAAAATGCGTTATTAGATACTCCTAAAAAGGCCACTACAGGAATGCTTTTTATCGTAGTTCGGTTAAATTATGGTTGACCTGGCGTTAAACAACAGTTAATCATCAGCTAAAGGCCATAATTTAATTAGTTTTGTCGATCTGCTTGCTGTGTCAACTCTGTCAAGAGTCTACTGTCAACTCTGCATGAGTCAATTCTGTCATTTTTCTAGGGTCGATGAAATAAACGCTAGTGACATGTTGCTCTCTTCCAGAATTGATTTTATTTCATTTGCTTCAAGGCAACATGAAAAAAACCAATTTCTTTTAAAGTTATATTTGCTGACTTGACAGAAACGTTAGAATATCAAACTTTTGACTCTCTCTCTCCTTTTCTCTCCCTTTCTCTCCTCCACAACTCTCTTTTTCCACCTTCCTTCCCCCCTCTCTTTAATGATGAGTCTTGTCTGAAACGTTAGATTTGTCTGTTCCTCACGGCAAATTATTCAATTCTTTTTCTTTTGTATTGTCTATACCAGTAACTCTTATCCTGGACAATAGTACCCCCTTGGGATCGTCGTGAGCTTACAAAGGAGGTGCTGGATGTTTAGACAGCCCATGATTTTTATTTGAAATAAAATAGCTAAATCTGACACATATATTTCAGACACATTTTCAAGAAAAATAAATGTCGGGATTAGAATACGAGTAGGACATTGTTTTATCAGGGAGCAGAATCTTGGCTGATGATGCGCCAGGGTTTAATAAGATTTCATTATAGAAGTTCTTGGCGGCGAACTAACGCACGCCGGACAAAATGCTTAACGACATTTCTTCGGTTTTATATTTCTGAGTTTCAATGTCACCGAAGTGGACATTGCCTCTCGATCTTTTGGATGAGCACAGGGGTCAATGTAATCAACTTGCTTTACCTCTAAAAATATGCTGACCTTGTGCCAAAGTTTTAAACCATTATCTAAATGCTTGTTTTCTTTTGTAATTTCCGTATAAATTTCACACGATGGTACTTACTATTCCACACATAGAAAGAAGTACATACTGTGAGAACAGCATAAGAAAACATGGATAATAAACTACAGCGGAAAATAGACTTTCATTTGAAACATACAAAAGCGGCGTTTGTAGACCGCTGTCCAGCAAGAAGAAGAGCTGAAGAATAAAAGAACTACTAGTCTTATACTATTTGCCGAAGCAGAGCAGTAATGGTTTTCTCGGATCAGGCTGCCCACTTTATAATAATATCAAAGTTTAGAACTCTGAATGTAAATGTGTTCATGTTTCTAATTGCGTCAGCATCAATGTTCACTTTCAGTCCTTCGGTGTTTTTAATACACTACCCGCAATGAATCCGTATTTAATTCCGTTTATATAAAACTAGCGATCTTTATAATCTCTTCTACTCTAGGCACAAGGCCTGAAATTAGATCGACCCCAGTACGCAATTGATACTTAATTTATCGACCCCGAAAGAATGAAAGGCAAAGTCAACTTCGGCGAAATTTGAATTCAGAACGTAAAGACAAACGAAATACTGTTAAGCATTTCGCCCGGCGTGCTAACGTTTCTTATTTCTTTATTGCCTACAAGGAGCTAAACATAAAGGGGACAAACAAGGACAGACAAAGGGATTAAGTCGATTATAGCGACCCCCAGTGCGTAACTGGTACTTGATTTATCGACTACAAAAAGATGAAAGGGAAAGTCGACCTCGGCAGAATTTGAACTCAGAACGTAACGGCAGACGAAATACCGCTTAGCATTTCGTCCGGCGTGTTAACGTTTCTGCCAGTTCGCTGCCTTAAGCGATTTTTATAATGCCATGCTACAAGAAATGTATTTTAAGACACTTACCTTGTCCCATCTTGGATTGATATTGTTTTTAGTCTGCCAATATGTAAACTGGAATTCAAAATATAAAAAAAAAAAATCATAAAACATATTGAATGACAAATTTACGGAAACAAATAAAGGACATACAAGACAATGGTCGGTTTAAACAACTATAAATTAAAGCTACAAGAGATCAAATAACCAAGTACAATATATATATATATATATATATATATATATAATAGAGTTATTAATATTTCTAAGTCTCTCTAAAGGAGACTACGGCAGCGGTACTGGAAATTAATAGTTATCGCCAAGCCAACATGGCAGTCCCAAAATTAGGACGAAAGCTGCCGTGAATTAGCTCCAAGAAGCCATCGCCTCTAGCTAGCTATGTGACACACGAAACCTGTGTCCTTTATAACCTTCGAACAGGGGAGGTCAGCAGTGTCCCCCTGCTGGTTTGGTATCTGCAGACTAGACTAGTTTCAGGGTGTTGCCCCTTGTCAATGCAGAGTAGCCAAGCCTTAGCCAGGCGGCTATATATATATATATATATATATATATATATATATATATATATATATATATATATACAAGCGGACAAAAGATCCTCTAGGTTAATGGTTTTTAACCGGAGTCCATATGACCAGTGGGGGTCCATATAAGATTTTGTTGTTAAACTTTATGTGTAATAAAGTGCTTATACTGCTACAATTTTTTAAATACATTTACTAATAATGGTTTCAAAATTTGGTACAAGGCCAGCAGTTTCGAGGGATGGGGCAAGTCGATGACATCAACTGGTACTTACTTTATCGAACACGAAAGGATGAAAGGCAAAGTCGACCACGGGAGAATTTGAACCTAGAACGTAAAGACGTACGAAATTCCGCCAAGTATTTTGCCCGGCGTGTTAACGATTCTGTCAGCTCGCCGCCTTTAGTATCTACAATTCCTAATAATATTGAATTACAAAATATAACAGGAATTTTTAGACATTGAATGGCTATGAGGGTCCCCCTCCAAGAAAAACAGGAATCAAAAGGGTTAAAAAAAAACAGGAATCAAAAGGGTTAAAAAAAAAAACAGGAATCAAAGGGGTTTAAAAAACGGTGGAAAACCACCGCTCTAAGTAGTCACTGTATATGCTAGTAATAACAATCAAACCTTATTTTCTTCATAAAGAAAACACGTTGTTTAACATAGTTCTAGATATACTTTGCCTGAAAAATAAAATGGTTCGAATGCCTTTGATTACAGGCCTGTTCGACCAGGGCTAATCTGAGAGCTAAACAACTACTAAATCATACGTCTTTTTAAGCTGAACTGGCTGTTTGAATGTATTGTAGCTCGATGCTTCACTGTTCCGGCAACGTCGACTTTATTCTCTCTATGGGATTAACATCAATTAAAAGCAATGAAATCCTGAGGTCAACTCCATCAAATATATTTTTGAAACCTCCGTAATAAAGTTCAATGTGGTTCAAAAATTTATCCACCTGATTAAGGGAGTTTGTGGTTGAAAAGTTTAGAGGACATACAAGCTATTGTATGTAACCTGTAACGAGAACCAGAATCTTGGCGCTGAATGATAAAGCTAACTATGATGACTGGACGAAAGGAAGACTCTGGTTTAAGGCTGAACACTGGAAATGTTTCCATTTAACCATTTTAAAAATCATAGAACTTAGCATTATAATCTAAGAAAACGCGTGTTAATTCTACAATACTCTCATTCTTTACAGCAATGAATTGTGTGTTCCTAAACAAGGCATTTATTGCTAGATGCACTTGTTAGGAACCACACACCTGTGACTCAACAAACGAAAAGTAACATTGAATAATATAATCCTAAATGCATTATGCACAAATAAAAGATGAGATGGAGACCTTGTTCATTATAGGCTTGCTAGTTTAGAGTTGATTTGATACTCAACAACAAATCATATAAAATTATACTAATAAATTTACTACCCTAACTACTGTCTATGTTATCTTCCATTCTTCAGAATATTGTTTCCATAAATTAATATGGTGATGTGTATTGTGTGTTGCTGCAAGGAGTCTTTAGGTTTCTTAATTTTTTTTGCATTTATTCGCTGAGTGTCTAACTCATTCACAAAATCCAACCATGTTATTTCACTTCTGTTACTTTCATTTCTCAACTATTATACCGTGGTTTTATACTCATACATTCATTGTACACACACATACACACAGTTCCAGTTACTTATTACTATATTTCAAACATTGTAAGTAAAAAGCGACGATCCGTTTGGAGAAAGAAGACTTCAATCTAAGACAGACGATAACTATTTACCATAAGCTTAAAAGATAATAAACTATATGTTGAAACAGTGGCGTGGCGTAGGGTATGCGGACTGCGCAGGGCGGCAACTTTATATACGTATCGAAGGTATGATGTTACATTCAAGGATGTGGGAGTGACCAATTTGACTACCGCACAGGGCAGCTAAAACCCACACTACTCCATTGTAGTAAAACTGATTCGTTGTCTCATGGATGACGCTTATTCTATGGCTTAATCTTTCAAGATTGTTATGCTATTACATGTTTAATGTCAAAATAGTTTCTTTCTCTCTCAGTTTTTCTTTTAGATATTTTTCCCTTTTTTCCCCCCAAATCTCTATCATGCAACATGCTTTTCCAAGCATAAACTCACAATTAACTCATTTAATATGTAAGGCAATACATTTAGTTGATCAGATTTGCAAAAAGTATTCTGAATAGTTTCCAACCACAACAAAGCTTCATTATTATAGAATTACCTGTCCCAATTTTTGTATCGATCATGTTTCCTAGGTAACAGAATTTAATTACTAACTCGCGGTAGTTCTGCATTAAGACTATATATCACGCCAGTGATTTTGAAACAGGTTTTTGTGGTCCATTTATTAGTAATACACCTGCGTCATTGCCAATGAATTCATACGCATTTTTTGTTGAGCAACACAAGACTGTTCGTTTGATTTTGACGTCCTATGAACGCTGTTAACCTCACAACTTGATTTCAAATTCCGTTTGCTGATCTGAAATGTATGCAACCCTTCTATGTTTTGATAACCGCATCATTTGCTGCATTATGGAATTCACTGTCATGAGAGTCTTTAAAACAAATATGGAATCAATAAGGAAACCAATTTCGGAAAGGAGTCTTAATGAATAGCAACACCCTACTTAACCAAATGCTAGTAAGCAGTCGTTCGAACTGCTAGACATAGCTGCAAAAATCTTCTTTAAAACAGAGCCAATTGTCTTAAAAGAGGAAAATGTTGTTTTGAATGTATACTACTCGATTAAAAAACTGGATTGTCACTTTGGAACGCTTTTGACTGCTTTTGACTGCTAAATATCTGCTTTTGACTGCTAAATATCTGCTAAATATCTGCTAAATCAGGGCTAAACTAAGCAAAACAGCAATAAATTAAAACGTCATAATTCCCACAAGTCATAAGGTGTCGGCAGAACCACTGACGTCTTAGTCTTCAGGTTGTGAAACTGGCAAGTCAGTTTTTCATGTTATGTAGCTAGAGTGAGAGTTGAACCCAGTACAGCAAGGTAATGTTACACTCATAAATTTTAGTGTTGGCGCTGTTTGAAGCGGGGATTTCTGCCCAACCTATTTTACAGTGGTGACCTTTCTCCAGCCTGTTAACGTTCTAGTGGGTCAAAAATAGGCTTATTACAGTCATCTTAGAATACATAAATACAATGTAACCAGATTCTTGACACCAAGAAATGCCGAAGATAAAAGACACGCCAAATCAACAGGAGAAGAGCGGGGAAAAAGCGAGTTTCTGGCGCCTTCAAACAACCAGTGCTCCGTGTAGACTGTATTCGTTAGCCTTGAATGGCAACCGGCCTAGGAGGAGGAGCACTCTGAGTTCAAAACTAGGGAGCAAGGGACATGTCGCCTTGGTGGACTACCTTGATAGAGATGGTGTATCGATAAAAATACAGATTGGTAGTAGCCTAAAAACACACCTCATTTGTGAGTGAAAATGCCAAGCAAAATAGATGACGATAACAGTGTGAATGGGACTGGAACCAATGGTGAAGGTGTAGCACACGGCAGGTGACCCCACTGTGTAACAGAGTGGGCCCGGTCGTAATCCAAAACAAGTAAACATGATGGTTATGGAATGTTATTACCGGAGCACCCTAGTGGCACTTGGAGATACCAGCACTCAACTACCAACATAGCTGAAAAAGATAGGTGCAAGTGTGAAAGTAGAACACCTTCAAAAATCAGCATTGCTTGGAACTGCAAGAATTCTTCGCAGGGTTCTTGAAGGGTGTCCAGTAAAACAAATGTCACCTTAGTCTGCTGGCTGTGGACAGCTGACAATTTCCATCATACCCAGCAAAATAAGCTGTGAATTTTAATACAACAACAACAACAATAATTACTCTTTACTCTTTTACTCGTTTTAATCATTTGACTGCAGCCATGCTGGAGCACCGCCTTTAGTCGAGCAAATCGACCCCAGGACTTATTTTTTGTAAGCCTAGTACTTTTTCTATCAGACTACTTTGCCGAACCGCTAAGTTACGGGGACGTAAACACACCAGCATCGGTTGTCAAGCGATGTTGGGGGACAAACACAGACACACAAACATATACACACATATACATACATACATACATACATACATACATACATACATACATATATATATATATATATATATATATATATATATATATATATATATATATATATATATATATATATATATCCGTCTACCAAATCCACTCACAAGGCTTTAGTCGACCCGAGGCTATAGTAGAAGACACTTACCCAAGATGCCACTCCTGCGCCTATAATAATATTAATAATAATAATAATCCCTATAGTAGGCACAAGGCCTGAAATTGTGGGGGAGGGGACTCGAATATTTGTACTCCAACGTCACGTTGATGACGTGCGCTGGTGTCTCACTCAATAACAACAACATTATGTTATTCGAATTTTGGCACAAAGCCAGAAATTTTAGTTGAGTTTATCGACCCTGAAAGGATGAAAGGCAAAGCTGATCTCGGTGTTATTTCAGATCAGAGCGTTAAGAGTCAGAAGAAATGCTGTAAAGCAATTTTCTCAACGTTCTAACGATTCTACCGATCCACCAAAGCGAG
This sequence comes from Octopus bimaculoides, assembly GCF_046866305.1. NCBI lineage: Eukaryota > Metazoa > Mollusca > Cephalopoda > Octopoda > Octopodidae > Octopus > Octopus bimaculoides. The sequence continues at coordinate 135,503,977 of NC_142929.1, forward strand.
CAAACTGGAGGGAAAAATTTAGTCGATCATGTCAGTTTCCAGTACTTGATTGATACCGTATTTTATCGATTAATTGCTTGTAGGGAGACTGTATTTCGTTATGCAACCATGGTAGTATATTATGATTGCATAATAAAATACGGTGTCTCTACAAGCAATTAATATGTACGTACCAGTTTCCAGGAATGTGATCAATATATAAAATTGGTGTATCTAATTGTGTCACACCGTTATATTTGACAACTATTTAAGCGATGTGTTCGTAGATGGTCAATGGTTTGGATGTGGTGCTGAAGAAGGGCAAAAAAGCTCCCATTACCTAGTTTTCTATCTTCGATCGCATTGTTTACATAGATGTATTCGCATACGAAACGTCTGAACTTCCCATGCTGGCTCTAGGTTCAACACAAAATCTCCAGGAATAACTTTGAAAAGCGCATTTATATCGATCCCGCATGGATGAAAGGGAAAGTTAGCTTCGGTGAGATTTAAACTCAGAACGTAAATATTATAAAGCAACTCTAACACTGTCCTGAGTTATCTGTTTGCTGCTTTCATGGTATTTATGTGCGTATGGGAATTATTGGTCCACACTGAATTTCCTCATACTCTGCATAACTACCTAACGACTGCATCAATAAAGACAAAGAATATTCTTTGTCACAAGACATTCTGCTTACACGTACGCATACACATACACACACACATTCACCTTCACACACGTACACTTACCTTCACACACGTTCATATTTGTATGAATGAATGTACGTACGGTTGTAGTATATATGTGTGCGTGTGTGCGTATGAAATGTTTTCCAAATCTGAACAACAGTGAAACAAATTGTAATATTGTATGCTTCTCAACTCAACACACAGTAATATATATATATATACATACATACATACACACATACATATAAAACTTGTGTGTGTGTGTATGTTGTGTGCATTATTATATATCAAAGCAACGTGCACTTGACGCAAACAATAATCTTTGTCTTTATTTATGCAGTTGTATTAGTATTACAAACACAATTTTTATAACCGTGTTTTCTACCCTTTAGAATTTATTCCAAGATAACAATGACACACAACAGATAAATAGAGTTGAAAGGTTAACTTTGCAGTGTAATCATAATACAAGCTATAAATATATCACTAACACAATAAACGTTATATTGTAAATATAAACAAAATAAAAAAAACTTTTATGGGCAAAGATATTCATAGATTCATATACAGTATCGATGGCGGACTAGTGTTTCAATGTTAAATTTCCTGGACAACAGCAACTGCCCTAAATCATGGATTCTAAAATTACATTTTTGTAACGCTCATAGTTCAGTTATAATAATGTTTTAGCAATCAATAGTGCTATGCATAGTTAAGATGTTGAGCTCATGGTCGTTAGGTCGTAGACCGGGCGGTGCGTTCTGTCCTTGAGCAAGACACTTCATTTCGCTGTTCAAGTTTGCTCAGCTAAAAATGAGTACCAGCCGAGTGCTGGTACAGCCTTCTCTTCTTCCAATTATCACATCCTCAGTATTCGACTGGATCAGAAGTAGACAGGCCGAGAAGATATCTATGTTTGATCGGTGCAAAATATGCACAGCTGAAAGATAATTAACGAAAGTAGGTTATATTCCTTTATAAGCAACGACTATGCTTTATAAGCGACGACTATGTTTTATAAGCAACGACTATGATGTCAGAACGTCGTAACGAATTGGTAACACTGGCAAATGGTGCATACTCAAACTACATACTTATTTTGTGTCGTGTGACATGTAAGCATAAATCAAGATTCAGTATAATTGAACTATCTTGATTTTCGATCATCTTGATTTTCGATCATGTCTTGCTGAGATGTCTGTACAAGAGATTTGCCCTCCCCCCCCGACCCGAGTTGTATCTGCACTCGCTGTGCGTAATAAAGTCTGCGACACATTTTCAGTTGGCGGTTGTAGCCACTTTGCTTCTCTTTTATTACTAATATACTTAAAAAAACCTTTATAAACGTCACACAATCTATTTCACCTTCCACCCTTTAAAATGTGAGGCCGTGTGCCTACTTAGCGAAAAGAGCAAATAAACTAACATACTGCGACTGAGTCATAGCGAGCTGCCATCGCAAAAAACAGAAGCAAAATAATTATAATGGTTTTGAATTTGTGGGACAAAGCCAACAGTTTTGAGAGGAAAGGTGTCAGTCGATTAACCTAGCACTTGACTGGTAATTCATTTTATTGCCCTCAAAAGTCGACCTCGGCGGGATTTGAACTCAGAATGGTAAAGAACCCGAAGAAATGCCGCTAAGCATTTTTCCAATCCGTTGACGATCCCGCCAGCTCGCCGCCCTGATTTTATTAGTAATTCTTTCTAATTTTGGCACAAAGCCAGCAATTTTGAAGGAAGCGGGGAAGGCCACTTGCATCAAACCCAGTGCTCAAATGGTACTTTATTTTATCTTTCCTGAAAGGTGACATGCAAAGTCGACGTCAGTGAACCGCAAGGAATACCGCTAAGAATTTTGCTCGACGCGCTAACGCTTCTGACAGTTGACTGACTTATATAAGAATCCTCTCTACTACTATAGGCACAATTCCCTGCAATTTCGGTGGACGGATTAAGTCGATTGCATTTACCCCAGTGCTCAACGGGTATTTATTTTATCAACTCCAAAAAGATGAAAGGCAAAGTCAACCTCGGCGGAATTTGAACTCAGAACATAAAGACGGACAAAATGTCGCTAAGCATTTTGTCCGATAAGCATTTTGTCCGACGTGTAAACTTTTCTGCCAGTATGCTGCCTTCGACTTATTTAATAATAATGATAATAATGGTTGCAAGTTTTGGATCAAGGCCAGCAATTCCGGAGCAGGGGTATTAGTCGAGTATGTCGACCCCAGTACTCAACTGGTACTTATTTTATCGATCTCAGCGGAATTTGAACTCAGAACGTAAAGACGGACGAAATACTACTAAGCATTTTACCCGGCGTACTAACAGCTTTGAACAATAATCTTTTATGCTATAGGCACAAGGTCTGAATTTTTTTTGGGGGGGGGGGGGTGTAAGTGAACTACATCGACTCCAGTACTCAACTGGTACTTATTTTATCGATCCCGAAAGGATGAAAGTCAAAGTCAGCCTCAGCGGAGTTTGAATTCAGTGAAGCCAGACGAAATGCCGCTAAACATTTTGTTTTATTTTTTTAATAGAGAAAAAATCTTGTCTTTAGATGATTATTATATAGTTCATTAAAAAGCTATGATAATCCAAGATATGTACTGTAATAGACATTTCTGAAGATCATTAGATAATAATATTTTTCTGGATAATCATCATAACTGTGCCTATATCGTTATTTTTAATATAAAAGGTGGCGAGCTGGCAGAAACATTAGCATGCCGGGCAAATTGCTTAACAGTATTTCGTCTGCCGTTACGTTCTGAGTTCAAATTCCGCCGAGGTCGACTTTGCCTTTCATCCTTTCGGGGTCGATAAATTAAGTACCAGTTACGCACTGGGTCGATGTAATCGACTTAATCCGTTCGTCTGTTCTTGTTTGTTCCTTCTATGTTTAGCCCCTTGTGGGCAATAACGAAATAGGTATTTCGACTGTCTTTACGTTCCGAGTTCAAATTCCGCCGAGATCGACTTTGCCTTTCACCCTTTCTGGGTCGATAAATTAAGTACCATTTGCGTACTGGGGTCGATCTAATCGACTGGCCGCCTCCCCAAAAATTTCGGGCCTTGTGCCTAGAGTACAAAAGATTATTTCTAATATAAGCGCTAGGTTTTAAAATTTTGGAAGGAGGGACTATCTGATATCAACCCCACCCTGCCAACATTTGACTGATACATTGTGTTTTTGGCCCTGGTAAAATGAAAAGCATAGTTAACTTCCTGGGATTTGAACACGTAACATAAAAGAGTTGTAACTAAAGACCGCAAGGTGTTTAGTTCCCGCTAATAATACTATAGCTCAATTAATGAATCTATTGTGATTATCTCAAATTGGTAGAATTCTTAATAGCATTGTAAAGGCAATGACATTTGAGAATAATTATGCTCCACTTGAAAGCCGCGAGAAACAAGCCGAATAACTGATCTCCTCTTTACTAGGGTAACATACATGTCATCATCACACTTTCCCTACACTTAGAACATCAGACATAACGTGTCGTATTATTGTTCGTTCCGATTCCCTTCACACTGAGTTCAAATCCAGCCGAGGTCAACTTTACGTTTCATCTTTTCGAGATCGAAAGAAACAGTGCTAATCGAAGATGGTGGATTCACAAAACTATAAGAAAGTCGGATTGGGTGCCTTGCGCTATTTGTTCTGGTTTCTTAGCTTTCTGTGTTTAAATCCTCCCATGGCCTACTTGGGTTTATCACCACCACCTGGTACCTTCGGTGCCTTTAGCGGAGTTCACTCTGCTGGAAGCATTGGACCAGGTTCCCAGTTTGAGCAGGGAGGATTTCCCCTCTGTCACCTTAACACAAGTCTCGGTGGCCCCGCAAAGGGTCATGAACACAGTCTTTCTTTTCGACAAAGATATTAAAAAAAAAAAAACTATATGTTCTTCATGTATACCTGAGAAAATTTCCTTGGTCATTTTTTTAAATTGCCTAATCAATAAAAATGTTTTGGAAAAAGCATCCCAGTAAACACTATGATAGTCTTTATGCAGTCACTGATAGAGAGGGGAGAAAGGGAACGCATGTCTATTACAGGGTATTGTTGGAGAGCTAAGCAAGAATTAATTGATGAACTTATTATATAACACAATAAAACGGGATTTCTTATATTCATGTGATGTAAAGACTGTTTTAAAACCAGCATGTTTTCCACCACAACTACCATCACCTTCACCACCACCATCACTACAACCATCATCACCTGTCAGGATTAGATTTAATGAGTAATTCAAGAGTTTTCATCTGGAACTCAGCACAGCAAGGGGAGCCTTCTTCTTCCCTTCCTCTGGGGTTTTGGAGGTATACTGGGGGTAGGGAACAATTTTTTTTTATCTATATAATATAATCAGTATTCTTGCATTATTTCCTGACATTAATTACCATGTATGTATGTATGTATGTATGTATGTATGTATGTATGTACGTATGTACGTACGTAATTTCTGTTTTCTTTTAAGAGCTCGTATCTCTTACAGAATTTCATACGATTTTGATGACATATTTCGGGTGAAGAATTACATGATGTCATCGCTATCTCAATAAATAATTAAATAAATGCCCATATTAGGACAAATTCTTTCTTCCTTTTTAATATTTTATGTTGTTTTTGTGGGGTTTTTTTCTCTCTTCTCCCCAAGAAATTGTTTGCTCATGCAACGCAAAACTATTTATGTCGAGCACACAGCTTTCCGGAATCACTTATAATACACACACACACACATATACATACACACATACATACATACATACATACACACACAACACACAAATAGACATCTATACACACACACACACGTATATGTATACATTATATATATGCATGTGTGTGTATATATATATATATATATATTGTGTATATATATATATATATATATATATATATATATATATATATATATATATATATAGGAATGCATGTGGTAGCATTGAAGAAGGGAAAAAGAGAAGAGAGAGAATAACGGGAGAGCCGTTATCGTCAGCTGTCGGGTTTTTCACGCACGATTATTTATTTATTTACATATTTTCTTTTTACTTCGTCATGGCGGCATCTAAAACATCACTAATAGCGATATGGTGAACTATAAAAAAAAAATTAAAAACGTTCTTTCGCTGGGAATCACTAGGGTGGAGTCTTTAACTTAAGTCACCAGATTAGAACGGCATGTACAAAAATAATAACTAAAATAAAAGGAATAAACATTTATAGGAAAATAAAACATGCGAACAAGCTACTATTTGTTCCACACCCCTATTTTCGGAATGGGAAGCTTGATAGAGATTTAGAAAATAATTATATTCTTTTCTCGTAGTTCAAAACATTTTGATGCCTTGGTATTTTTCCATACAGCTACTCTATTAAATAAATGAATAAAGAAAGAAAGAAAGAAAGAAAGAAAGGAAGAAGTCAACCATATGGTGTTAATAGAGAAGAATAGTTACATAGTTTCTGTTTAAAGTTCATCACATTCAGATGTATAAAACCAACATAAATAGTTTATCCCTTCCATACACACACACACACAAGTTAGAAAACAATCTCTTCTCTTTTATGGGATCTTCATTTTACATGTTATTGTCATATATAACAGTCACTCATTTAGCACATTCCTTATTTCTGACGCACAAACTTTTCAAATTGGTCGGATAGTACATAAGCATGCGTGTGTGTGTGTGTGTGTGTGTGTGTGTGTGTGTGTGTGCATACACACATATGTATACACACACACACCCATACATATATGTACAAATGAACTTTTTCTGAGGACCCCAGCTTCAGTCAGTTATATATATACATATATATTTGTAAACTCACTAACTCTGGGGGTTTCAACAAATAATCATTTGTACACATATTTACGTGTTTACACACACACACACACACACGCACGCACGCACACACACACACACACACAAATTACTCGTTGTGGACTTTAGCTTGGATAATATCAAACAGCTGATCTTTTTTGCTTCCCAAACAGGAAACTATTTATCACCATCACCAGTTTAAAGCGATGTGTAGAAGAGTCAAAACTAAAATATTTATTTCTGCTGCCAAATGTTTTCGTTATATAAAGTGGTATTTAGACTACCAATTAAACTTTTAGAATTGTTTTTACAAATTTAAAACCGAGTGCCTTAGGGGTAGAGACATGCTTTTGATTGCCTTCGGAATCTGGTTTTTAACTCAAAATCCCATTCTCAGCTCACTACAGATCTTTTCATTTCTGTTGCAAATACTTTTGAGAAATGCGTGTATTTGTATCTCTAAAGTTCACTTCCCATTATCTACAGGTCCTAACTTTTCTTCCGTATGCGTGTTTTTGCTTATCTGTTTGTCTGTCTGTCTTCCCCTCTTTCTAACTCGGCATATCTCTCTCTCTCTCTCTCTCTCTCTCTCTCTCTCTCTCTCTTATCGCGGTTCACCTAGAACAGTTCATCTATCGCGGTTCACCTATCGCGGTTTATTATTTAAGCTTACGTCGATTCCTCCGTGGTGTTGTTTTGCATTTATAATAAAATAAATATATACAAATTATAAAAATAATAAAAAAATATATGCAGTACAGGACTGTTTCTACTTGGCGGATTTTCACCTATCGCGGAGGTTTTGGAACGTAAGACCCGCGATAGTCGAGGGATTACTGTGTGTGTGTATTCATCCTTTACTTTACGTGCAACTTGGTGCCGAAAGTATGTTACGCCGGAACGAGACGATTGGGCGATGCTGTTTGTACACTGAATATATGGCACGGCTGACTGGACATTCAGCTTGACTTTGGCGAAAGTACTTTTTGACGCTGCAGGCAAACACACACGCATGTACGCGCGTCCCGCGCAGAAATATACACAGATAAAGAGAATGGAAAAGAGAAACATTTCAATTGAATACGACACACATTCCCTCTCCACATACACATGAAGAGAAATATGCTCAACACTTAAATAGAAAGAGAGAGTGGGGAGTGAGAAAACGATAGAAATATTGAAAGGTCTGATGTCAAAGAAACCAGCGTCGAATCAGCGACGCTGGAACGGCTGTGACAAAACACCACATACCCAACGTTACGTTAAAGGAAGTGGGTAATCAATTTAGCTAACGCACAGGGAGGCCAAGTCCCACATTACACCACTAAACACCAGTCATATTCAATCCACTGCAAAAATCTGGTCCTCGTGTAAAGGTGTAAAGAAAACTATAACAGAAAGCATTTTAAGAAATCAATAAGATATCTACAAACATTATTAAAAAAAATCAGTATTATATCTATAAATATTGTTTATTTTAACAAAAAAATATACTAAAACTTCACTTAAAGGTTATAATTCTTAAAAGTGTAGATAACTTTATCCACCTTTCAGTGTTGGCGCAGTTGATGAATAGCATCAGCAGTCAGCTGAATTCTTGTAGGCAAGACAAGAAACTGCATCCGAGGAAAAAGCCCCAGCTCGAGAGTTTAATAATTTTGAGGAATATGGAGTTACCCACTAAATCACCAATACTCCAACCACTACTCCTAGGTTCGCTCTGGCTCAGAATGGCAGTACTTATCAAGGACTCCAGTTATGGATCAAATAGCCGAAGACGGTTCTATATTTAAGGCAGCCTGGCTCCGAGACGTGTTACGCAAGCCTTGTGTGGATAAGCTACGATATCACTTTCAAATGAAACAGTCCTCTTGCCTAAGGGTTAGTTAGACCCTGAGCTTCAAGTGTAAACTTAGGAGATCAAGAAACTAGAGAAGTACACTGTAAATAAACCTGCAGGAGACAACGGAAAACCATTGCTGTATCTTTCCTAAGAAAAACCACAACTGGCAAGAATGTCCATGGTCGCCGACTCTTGAAGAGAGAGTTAGCCGAAGCAAAAATAGTAACTTAAGCTATTGGCTCTCAAAGTTAGAAAAAGTCATGAAAGGTCATTTCTACGTAATACTAAAAATGTTCTCCACCCCCAGATCTACGTAATATGATGACCTGCTAGAAAGACCCAAATCTTGAGAAAGGATACATTGAATAATGTGATCCTCGTACTCCCATGGATGAAAGAAAGTTGAGATGGTCAAGACTGAAACACTTGATAATAGTTGATTTATTACGAGGCAACAATAACACCCTGACATGGATATACACAGCCGGTCCTTGTATATCAATGTTTAAGGTGTCCCGAAAGGATAAAAGGCAAAGTCGACCTCGGCGGAATTTGAACTCAGAACGTAGCGGCAGACGAAATACCACTAAGCATTTCGCCCGGCGTTCTAACGATTCTGCCAGCTCGCCGCCTTAAGGGTGTCCATAATAATGCATCGCTAATGAGGTCTTGCTTAGCTTTCCAACAATGTCCTGAAATACGCATGCGCCTTCCTCTCTGGTGACAGCGGTGGTGTAAAAATAATTGAAATTTAAAATCTCCTTAAAACAAAAATAAACGAAAAATATAAAAGAAAATGGGGGGATAACAGTAACAAAAATATCTTTCACTCAACTGAAAAATCGTGTTAAAGCTGAAACGGAAAATTAGAACAAGAAAAAATTCTGCAATGAACTAGATCAAGCAAACCGCTTGACACTGTCTGCAGATAGATATATTTATTTGTATATGAGATCAAGCGAATTAGGTGATTATTGAGGCGTTAAGGGTGTTGTTGGGGCGAATAGTTACAGCTTAGTAACCATAACTATAAACAACAATATTAAAACCAAGCCAGTGAGTGAGTTTCAACCAATTAGAAACAGCACCTAAAACTCCTTTAAATCATGGCTTACCGTCTTAAGACAGGACTGAATATATTCTTTTCTAACCTTAGGCACAAGGCCCGACATTTTTGGGGAGGGGGCCAGTCGATTAGATCGACCCCAGTACGTAACTGGTACTTAATTTATCGACCCCGAAAGGATGAAAGGCAAAGTCGACCTCGGCGGAATTTGAACTCAGAACGTAACGGCAGACGAATTACTGCTAAACATTTCGTCCGGCGTGCTAATGTTTCTGCCAGCTCGTCGCCTTAAGGGTATCCATAATATTGCATCACTAATGAGGTCTTGCTTAGCGTTCCAATAATGTCCTGCAGTACGCATGCGCCTTCCTCTCTGGTGACAGCTGTCATGTAAAAATAATTGAATTTTGAAATCAGGACTGAATATATTGCAAAATCTAATCAAATCTTACATAAGGCGCGCGCGTATGAGCAGGCGTAGCTGTGTGGTAAGAAGTTTGCTTCACAACCACGTGGTTTCTAGTTCAATCGCGCTGCATAGTACCTTAGATAAGTGTCTTCTACTATAGCCTCGAGGCTGGCCAGATTGGAGCAATCTCGAGTATAACCAGCCGAAATCGCAAAGATAATCTGGAACTCGACTGAGGAAGGAAAACTCCGAATGACCCGTCCTTGTTTTCTTTGTATCGTCTATCTGGATGTTTCGTTATCCCTTTTTGTATCAGCTAACTGTCTGGATGTTTTGCGTTCTTGTCCCATTTTGTATTTATATATATATGTACATACGTATATATACACAACGGTATCTTCGTTCAGTCTCTTTCAATCAAATCCAGTCGTAAGGCTTTGGTCGGCCCAGAGCTATAGTAGAAAACACTTACCCAAGGAGTCACACAGAGATACTGACTCCAAAAATATATTGGGAAGCAAATTTCTTAAGCACTACAGTTAAGCTTACAGGCGTGCGTGCGCACAGGCAGGCTGGCAAACAGACAGGCAGACAAGAGACAGGCAACAGACAGACAGACAGACAGACAGACAGACAGACAGACAGACAGACAGGTAGATAGATAGATAGATAGATAGATAGATAGATAGATATGGGATTACCACAGCTAGAATTTGCTTGAGTCCACCAATTTCGCTGTGTCGAGTAGCTTATGCGTCTGACCTATAATATTCTGGAAATTTGCTGGTGTGTTGCTGATAGTAACGATAACGAAATGACGAGTGATAAGGCCTTACGTACATAATGTGTAAATCTTCAGACAGTAAAAGACCTCCAAACTGAACCTATTTTACAGACTTCGACCTAAATCTGTCTTGCTGTGTAAGGCGATATTGGATATAAACAAGAATATAAAACTTACTTCTCGCAGTATTATTAGTAGTAAATATTGTTTATAGATTTTTTTTATCAGATCTATTACATCGCTTTACGTCATCTCAGTTGGTTCCATACATATGTACATACATACTTATACAGACGCATACATAAATGCATACGTACGCACATACCTACATTTATGGAGTAGGCTGTCTCACACAGACACATACATGCGTGTGTGTGAAGGTGCGTGTCTTAGTGATTAGAGTGTTGTTTCAACGACTCTTAGATCGTGGGTTCGATTTCCACGTTCGTTTCCTTTTTTTTTCCCCTACGGTCTGAGTTCAAATTCTGTCGAGGATGACCCAAGACAGAAACTTATATGAGCCCATAATTCAAAGGTCCAAACTTGTCAGAATAGTTCTACTTTAGGGGTGGGGAAACTTTTTAGTGCGGTGGGTAAAAATTTCCAAAGAAAAAGGTCCGTGGGCGGATCACAAATTCTAACTCTTATATCTGTGTAAATCTTGTATATATCTATGTATAATTAGAAGTACATTAATAAAGATAAGTTTAAGACATTAAATTAACGCGTAACATTAATTTAGGATGTTTAGGTATTCTATATTTTTCAGCTAGAGTGCAGTTGGGTCTCAAGGGGATGGTACAAACCTAGTGACGTGTTTTATAGCGAAAACAAAATTTCCATTCAAATGGCAATTACCGGACCATTTTCTGTTCAAATCTAACCGTTTTAAGTCGTAGTGCAAACGCAACCTATGTCGCAAGAGGCATACGAATATTGTATAAATTTTATAATTGAAAAATTTACTATATCCCTTTCTACTCTAGGCACAAGGCCCGAAATTTTCGGAGAGGGAGCCAGTCGATTAGATCGGCCCTCAGTACACAACTGGTACTTAATTTATCGACCCCGGAAGGATGAAAGGCAAAGTCGATCTCAGCGGAATTTGAACTCAGAACGTAAAGTCAGACAAAATACCGCCGAGCATTTCGCCCGGCGTGTCAACGTTTCTGCCAGCTCGGCCGCCTTGAAAAGTTTATTATATTTTGTACATATAAGTATACCAGCCTGCAGGCGCAAAAAGTGGGCTCGCGGGCGCAACTGCGCCTGCGCGCGGGGACTTCCCCACCTCTGTTCTACTTGAATACTTGATTCTACTTGGTTACGTTAAGGCTGCGTGAGTCTATGAAATGCCCAGCTCCATCGCAAAAGAGGGAGGGGTTATCATTAAGAACGAAAGGACGTTAAACATAGGACCATAAAAATATTGGGTTTAATGCTTCTTTCCATTACTTAATTGTTTTGTGAGACAATAGGGTATCGAATAGAAGCGTTGATCTTGTGTTGGCTGTGTGTTCAGTTGCTAGGCCAGTGAATCTACATATACAGTAATCCCTCGACTATCGCGGGTGTTACGTTCCAAATCCCACTGCGATAGATGGAAATTCGCGAAGCAGAAACAGTACTGTACTGTATATCTTTTAAAATTTTAATTTTTATAATTTGTATATATTTATTTTATTATAAATGCAAAACAACACCACAGAGAAATCTACGTAAGCTTAAATAATAAACCGCGATGGGTGAACCGCAATATGGCGAGGGGTTACTGTATTCTTGAATCTGCATGTTCTCTGTGTCAAGTGGAATGAGCAAGTGCTGATCATCAAAAATTCGAAGATAACTAATGAGAGAATTATATCTCAGGCATGAGAACCATATGCCCCGTGGGTTGAATAAACGGTTCGAAATTCCGAGAACGTTACCAAATTCGCCAGGTATGGTGGCATTTGAGAAAGGTTACAGGTTATAAAACGATTACAGCTCCGGTACTACGGACATGTGATTAGAATGTCGCAGAAAAGAATCGCAAAGCGAATTCTTCAAGCCGAACTAGCCGGCAAGGTGACTAGCGCTAGACCAAGAATGGGATGGCTGGATGATATCTATAGTTTCAGTTGGTTACGTTTGGGAATCCAACCAGAAAAATGTAATGGGAGTTGCTTCTATGGAAGAGGTTCCTTGAGGACATTAATCCCACCCCCATAGTCCTCTCAGGAATAGTGGGTGGAGAAAATGGATGTTATATATATTTGTGCGTGCGTGCGTGTGTGTGTACGTGTGTGTGTGTGTGTGTGTGTGTGTTCTCGTATAGCATGGAATCGGAAGTTATCTAGTACGTTGGAAAGCGTAATTTCTTCAGATATGCATGTTTTAAGAATTAGAAATTACGATTCAGCAATACGCGCACGCACACGCACGCACACTAACACACACTAACACACACTAACACACACACACACACACACACACACAAACACACATTCTAACACACACACACACACACAAACAGACACACAAACAGACACACACACACACACACACACACACACACACACACACACACACACTAACATACATACACATAAAGGCGAGGCTTCCTCTTTTCCGCAATTTTGAAAAATTTTATTTTTTAGATTTGTTTTAAAAAGTTACCCATTAAATATCGCATGTATGTATTCATGAACCAGACACGCGCGTGCGCACGTATGCTTTCAACATAAGAACCAACTAATTTTACATACAAATGAGAAACAAACCCGGATTTCTATTAGTATTAAGTTCTTATTAGTAAGTATGCGTGTTTGTATGTATACATGTATGTTGGTGTGTATACATACATACATACATACATACATGCACAGTAGCCACAAAAATGTACGAACACGCACACACAGTTACCAATTACAGCCATTGACATTTTAAGATCCTGAAATAAGCTTTGCATATGTTCATGTAATAATGATAATAATAATAATAATAATAATAATAATAATAATAATAATAATAATAATAATAATAATAATAATAATTGATAAATAAATAAAGGATAAATTAGAAATAATATAGTATAAATTAGAAATAATATAGTATAAATTAGAAATAATATAGTATAAATACATATCGAAAGAGGATTGGCTTGTGCGGTGAGGGATTAGATCTTAAGTATAGAACCGACTGATGATGGCGGGCAATGGTGGTTTAGATGAAGTCTAAACATTAACGTAACAAATAATGTTGTGACGAATCTATGAGGAAAAGAGTGTTTCCTTTTACTTAGATAACACTGTCTTATGGGAAAAAGAAAGAAAAATATTTAGCGAATCTCTTAAGAGCATTTGGCTGGAATCTACTTTTTACACGAGCTCGTTTATAAGCGTACTATTTATACATGTACGTTCCATAGTCTGATTTAAGTTCAGAGTGTATGTAAGTATAAATACTTTTGGAAATGTGTATGTGTGTGTGTGTGTGTGTGTGTGTGTGTGTGTGTGTGTGTGTGTGTAGCAATGCATGCATGTTAATAGGAAGTCATATTTAATTCTCTTTTTTGTGTGTGTGTGTGTGCATAAGCGCTTAACATATCATAGACATAGTGAAGTGCTAATATGCTTCGTGTGACAAACACGATAATTTTAATGGAGACAACACACACACACACACACACACACACACACACACATACACATACACACACACACACACACACACACACACACACACACACACACACACACACAGATACTTTATACAAACGGGAGAAGCAGAACTCAATAGATTTGAGTGTACATTTTATTTATGCTTGAGAAACTACATCAATGACTCAATGTTCCAGAACTCAAAGGCGGTGAGCTGGCAGAAACGTTAGCACGCTCGCCGGGAGAAATGCTGAGCGGTATTTCGTCTGTCTTAACGTTCTGAGTTCAAATTCCACCGAGGTCGACTTTGCCTTTCATCCTTTAGGGGTCAATTAAATAAGTACCAGTTACGCACTGGGGTCAATATAATCGACTGCCCCCCCCTCTCCAAAAATTTCTAAATTCATACAGATGTATGTATGTATGTATGTATAACGACTTAATTCAATTTTTTGCGGCTTCAAAAAGAATTTAAAAGATTCTTATTTAGCTAGTTGTCAGTTGTTCACCAGCTACTGTTCCTTACACAAATAATTCAAACAATCGAAGAAATTTTGACGTTTCGAGCAAAACCTTCATCAGATTGAGAGAGAGAGAGAGAGAGAGAGAGAGGCAGACAGAAAGACAGAGAGAGATTTACAAGTGTTGGTAGCTACATTGATTGAGAGTAGTAGGGGGTGAGCGATGGATTCACTCTCGCTTCGACAAGGCATTGCTGAACAACCTGCACAATGAATATTATTATAGTGGGCATAGTTTGTGCAGAGCCAGTCTCACTCAGTTATCCCTCAAACTTGTATTGGTCTGGTGTCACATGTGCTGCGAGCCCAGTATTTATCGGAATGCAGGATTTGTATGGAGTTACCTTCTCTTAGACGAACAGTTAAAGATCTGAAGGGCTTCGTCTGCGATGGATTCGTTGAGGTGTCTGTGAGTAACTTTCTTCCAGGGGTTATTCCGAGACATGCAAATTAACTCATAGCTGGGACCCTGTCGGATGCTACTACTTCGGTCAGGGTAAGAATAAGGATTAAGAAATGGTTCTACACTTCCGCAGACCCTGGAACTCCCGAACCAGAGTCCCAGTACTGGATGCAGTTTGAAGTCATATCTAGTACAAAGTAGGAGTGAAAAAACATTAATACTATAATGAAGGTTAATTACCGTAACAGCGAAAAATAATTATTTCTCTCTCACTTACTCTCTGTTAATTTATCCATCAACACTAGTAAACGCTCCTCTGTGTCCTCCCTCCCTCCCTCCCTCCATCCCTTTGTAGCTCAGAAAAGTCAGATTTTCTTCCTCGTTACAATCAACATTTTTTGTTGTTTCAGCGATTCTTGCTATTCGCCAATATAGGACATCGCCAAGGCGGCGAGCTGGCAGAAACGTTAGCACGCCGAGTGAAATGCTTAGCGCTTAGCGGTATTTCGTCTGCCGTTACGTTCTGAGTTCAAATTCCGCCGAGCTCGCCTCTGTGTGTGTGTGTGTGTGTGTCCCCGTCCATTTGCTTGCAATGATTTCCAATTATGCCTGAATAGACATCTCTTGTACTGGACTCGTTTCGGTCGACTAAACCTCCCTTTACTTCCTACCAACATTTGTACTTAGTTAACCCACATATTCCCTCTATACCCTGCTATACAACTGAGACCAACCGCTTCCTATATTCATTTAAGGGATTATTTTTATGTCACACGCCACACATACACACACGTACGCTCGCACACACATTTATATCCACTCGACGATGGAATTTAATCTGTATGGCTTAGAGGATCTACGATTGTTTTTCTTTTCCATTATCAGTGCCGTTGCGATTCAACCGAATAAATTCCTTCATACTCTGTCCTATTTTATTTTTTATTTCTTTGTCATTTATTTTGAAGAATGTTGATAAAATATAGCGTTTTTAATATTTAATACGTGTGTGTGTGTGTGTGTGTGTGTGTGTGTGTGTGTGTGTGTGTTTGCGGCTGTGTTTGTCCCGCACAACCGCTTGACAACTGGAATTTGTTTACGTCACCGTAACCTAGAGGTTCGGCAATAGAGTCCGATAGAATAAGTACCAGGCTTTAAAAAATGTACTGGGGTCGATTCGTTCGAATAAAATCGCTTCAAAGCGGTGCCCCAGCATGGTCGCAGTCTAATAACTGAAACAAAGGATAAAAGATAAACGCTATATACTACGAATTCAGTAAACATAGTTTTTGGCCTCACAGCCCCCGAATGACTGCTTCTTATATTATTTACATCGTTGTTAAAACGATATTGTTCCAATTAGAAAAGCAACAATAGTTTCAGAGACCTTCTGCTACCATCATGTATTTAGCAGTGAAGGTAAAGTCTTTTATGTAAGTAGCTGTTGATGTATTAATAGTAAGTTTTGACAATCTTTGGGCACATCGCACATGACAACATATATAGATATGTATATGTATGTACGTGTGTATGTGTATAACGAGTCCTTCACCGTCACCATAAAGTAAAGCAACGAAATTTAAGCATGTTTTATATTCGAAAATTTGACAGATTTATGGGACATGTACTATGTATGCACACATACATGCGTATATACAGACATTCATACACATACATATACGCATACATACACATGTAAGCACATATAAAGTGTTAAGGTCAATAAACATTAAAAAGCGCCACACAAACAGAACAAAGTTTTACGAATGTGGATCACTTTACAGATACATACATACATACATACATACACTCTTTTAGATATTACTGGTGTGTGTGTGTGTGTAGAATAAAGTAGGCAGACATGCCACCTCTCCAATAAAATGGAAGTAGATATTAATCGACAGAGAAACTCAGTAAACTTTATTAGGTGAGCTATGATGCAATGAGCTATGATGCAATGAACTATGCTGTAATAAGCTGTGGTGTAATAAGCTATGATGTAATGAGCTATGATGTAATGAACAGGGAGTTTCTTCAAAGAAACTAAGATATATATTAAGTGGGTTGTAATAACTGTAACATTCAGGATTATACTCACTTCATGCGACACAAACTTATCACGCGAACTTTATTTATATTTTTGTTTTTTGTTTTCTACGGCTGAAGAGCATCACTACTCCTCCCAGGCCCTGTAGTTAAGGGCGTTGGACTCACAAGCAAAATAAGATCGTGGGTTCGATTCCTGACCAAAGTGACGAGTTGTGTCCTTGAACAAGCTCACGTCATTTCACGTTTCTCCAGCCTGTGCAGTTGAAACTGTGTACCAGCCTTGTGATGGTGCATATCTCTCTCCCGCCCCCCTTTTCTCTTTCTCTGTCTCTCTTTCTCTTTCGCTCCCTCTCTCTGCCGCAAGGTGTCACATACTCAACGTTCCGTTGGTACAGGAGTTGGAGAGTTGTGTTTTTAAATGGCTTATAAACATCTTCCACGCTGCAATTGTTTTTGTTTCAGCACATGATCTCAGATCAGGTTACTTGCTATGCAAGTACATCTTCGTAATAAATAAATAATTGTATTAATAAACCTTTGACAATGTGTCGCACATCAGCGTTGACTCCTGAATGTAAACTTTTACGGGAATGGAGAAAATTTTAAAAAAAAGGTTGAAAAGTTTTTAATTTTGACAGAAGGCCAGCAATTTTTGAGTGGTACTTTAGTTTATCCGCCCCGGAAGGATGAAAGTCAAAGTTGACTTTGGCAGCATTTAATACCAAACAAATGGCAGCACACAGCTGCGTGCACAGTGAGAGCTAGCAGTGACCTTCACGAGGCAGTGTGCCCAATGACATCGTTGTGTTTACTTCCCAAGTTGTGATATTTGTGTTTTTGTAATCATATGTATGCTGCAGTCTGCGATTTTGTCATCGACAGGAACAAAGAGCCAACGTGAAATTTTGAGTTAAATTTGGTAAGTTTGCTACAGAGACGCTGAGCAAACTTTGACAAGCTTACAGCGACGAGGCAAATGGGTCGTACGCAATGTTTCGAGTGACACGGGAGCTTCAAAAAGGAAAAGAACATCCCTGGAAGACGATGAGCGAGCTGGAAGACCTGCTATAAGAGTCACCCCAGAAATGTGATATTGTGCATTGAGAATTCGTCGCCCAGGACCAGACCGTCAATCAAGTGTTCTACTGTAACGTTTTGAAGAGTTTGAGTGAGGATATTCGGTGAAAGTGAAACGGATCAGTGGAGCGCAAAGAATTGAACTCTTCACGATGACAATGCACCTTGTCACCGTACTCTCCTCACTCGTGAGTTTCTCGCCAAAAAAGAACATGGTATCGCTTCCGCATCCGTCCTCTTCGCCAGATTTAGCACCTGCAGACTTCCATCTCTTCCCTAAGATGAAAATGCAGCTTAAATGTCACCGTTTTAACACCGTTGTTGAGATAAAGAGCGAATCGCAGAAGGTCCTCGACTCGCTTACGGAAAACAACTTTCAGGCCGGATTCCAAAAGCGACAGGAAGGCGGGGACCGGTGTATTGCTGCGCAAGGTGATTATTTCGGAGAAGATTATAAAACTTATCGTTATTTTTTAAACTTAGGTTATTTTTTATTAAACATAACCAGTCCTGGGACTTCTTGATACCACCTCGTAAATTGTCGGAAGGAGATTCTGCAATGCATTTTGTCCGATGCTCTAGCCGTTCTGCCAGCTTGCCACCAAATGGTTTCAAATTTTGAGACAAGGCTAGCTATTTTGAGGGGAGGAATTCGATTAAATTGACTCCACTTGACTGGTAGATTATTTTATCGACCTCGAAAAATAAATGGCGAAGTTAACCTTGACAGGATTTCAATTCAGAACATAGAGAATTAGCAATACCGCGAAGTATTTTATCCGAAGCTCTAACGATTGTCATCTCGCTACCTTTTCCGTCTTGTCAGATATTCTCATATCGACAAAGGTACAGAATGATTGGTGGAGAGAGAGAGAACTAAAAAAAAAGCTTAAATGGGTGACACTCTTGTGCATTTTTTTCATCACTAGCCTAC
>NC_142929.1:135525710-135533210 GCF_046866305.1 Octopus bimaculoides
GGTGTTAAGACATCCATAACTTGACAAAAGACATTTGTGTAATAAGCAATCGGAAAATGAAAACGGATCGTGAACTTGCTAAGACAGATGAGATTATTTACAAAAGTACCAATGCGGTAGTCGTTATATATATGTATGTATGTATGTATGTATGTATGTATGTATGTATGCATGCATGCATGCATGCATGCATACATACTTGGTGTCCTCGGCGCGAGAGGTATGTAATGATGTGAAGGTGTAACCCGAATTCCTCCCATTAGACACAAACCTGGTGGAAAACGGCAATACTAATGAAAAAGCACGGTTAGACGTGTCTCGAAATGGAGTTTGGGAAACCCTTGAGAAAACATTCCTAGACATCAAGGTTATGCACCTACATAAATAAACAAGAGTTTGTTTCGGGTTTGTGCAACACTTGAACGGGAGAAAAAGAAAATAGTAAAAGGTTCATTCCTTCTTATAGCCATGTCAACATCAGGTGGAATAGGAGCTTCTAAGAAGCACCACAAAAGGTTTGCTCTCCTAACTGCTGTGAAACGACGTGAAAGATAGTCTGATGTTCTGAACTATATGAGAATAAGAATTAGATTCAGTCTACAAACGAGCAATCCAATTGTAATTCGTGGAGTAAGGGGAACAGCGACAGAGGGAACAAGTTTTACCTTTCTGCACTGTTATTCAACTTCATAGAATTCGCCGAAGGCTTCTAGGATGTTTTACACATGGTTCCCTAATCTTCATAATGCAGTTCTCAACGATGTTACATATCGACATTACACCTTAAAAATAACACCAACGAAGTTGGATATAAGTCAATTGCAAGGGTTAAAAATCAGACTGAGGTTCTAAAGTAATATCAAACAGTAAAATTATTTTCTATTTCTTTACACACCGACATGTGGAGGCGCAATGGCCCAGTGGTTAAGGCAGCGGACTCGCGGTCATACAATCGCGGTTTCGATCCCCAGACCGGGCGTTGTGAGTGTTTATTGAGTGAAAACACCTAAAGTTCCACGAGGCTCCGGCAGGGGATGGTGGTGAACCCTGCTGTACTCTTTCACCACAACTTTCTTTTACTTCCTGTTTCTGTTGTACCTGTATTTGAAAGGGCAAGCCTTCTCACACTCTCTGTCACGCTAAATATCCCCCGAGAACTACGTTAAGGTTACACGTGTCTGTGGAATCGTCAGCCACTTGCACGTTAATTTCACGAGCAGGCTGTTCCGTTGATCGGATCAACTGGAACCCTCGATGTCGTAAGCGACGGAGTGCCAACAACACACTGACATAAAAAAAACCCATTGTATCATAGTGCAGTAGTGTAAAAAAGAATAAAGTGCCGTGGTGTTCATACTTGTCTCAAAGGCATAAACAGTGCAACTGAAGTGAAATTGCTTTCCACTAGAGTTGGAAACAGTGTTGCAGTGCTACTTGTTGAATGATTACTTTTTCTCCTACATCTCTACATTTTTACTAAATATTGAAGCATTTTCACAAACACCAGATGAAACGTTTCAAACTATGTGTGCATGCGTGTGAACGCTAAACATAGTGACGTTTTACGTATTTATTTATTTTATTTACATCTATCTTAGTCACGGGCAAACGGATAACGAAGTGAACTTTGATTACATCAGTCTGCTTTGTTGCGATAACTTTACTACAGGGTTCAACTAAATTTAACTTAAAGTAGAATGAACATAATTTAAACAGATAGGTTTATTATGCGATAGGGCACACATTCTAGGAGATGTCGACTGTTTTGGCTCCTATCCAAAAGATAAATGCCATACCTGTTTTTCATCAATCTGACAAAACGTCATAAGTTGAGGTAAATCTATTCATGGCTACCATTATAAAGTCAATACTTAAATCTGATTTCAAGGCAGGCGTCAAAAGGAAGTTGTATAAATCTCTTTCTGGATAGCATATTGTTCAATCTTAGGTTACACTCTTAGAATATGTGATGATAGCATTTATACCTTATAACGAGGGCGACTAAAGTGTGATGTGGAATTAAGTACCCAGACTTGCTTGAAATTATAAAGAAATATTTCAGTCATTTCCACTATATTCATGTTGGGCCCCTGCGTTGTCACAGACCCATATTATATATATATATATATATATATATATATATATATATATATATATATATGTGTGTGTGTGTGTGTGTGTGTGTGTGTGTGTGTGTGTGTGTGTGTGTTATTATTATTATTATTATTATTATTATTATTATTAGTTATATCTAATAATTTTCATCGCTGTATTGTGTATTTGTTACTTTTTGTATCTGATATTTGTTATGGATCTTCTATAAGAATGAAACTGTATACCTTAATTTGCCACTTCTATGTACGAAGACCAAGAACAAATCTTAGGAAACAGAATTCATTTTAGCGAGACACCTATTGAAATCACCTGAGGAGACACATCTACGCCGAGGGATACACCTAAACCAGATGTTCAGAATCCCACTTGCGAAGGATCGATTCTAGATGGGTCGAAACAATTGTAGTGATCAATAAAGATTCTCGTATCTTCCATATTCCGTCTCTCTTTCATTAACTAAATACATACATACATACATACATACATACACACACACACACACACACACACACACACACACACACACACACACACACACACATATATATATATGTGTGTGTGTGTGTGTGTGTGTGTGTGTATGTAACTAAATACATACATACATACATATATATATATATATATATATATATGTACAAACACATGCAAATTAGGATTCAGTTGTTCGTTTAAATAACAGAATTTTGTGCTGCTGAATATACATGGCGCGCACACACACACACACACACGCACACACACACACACACACGCACACACACACACACACACGCACACGCACACACACAAGCACACAAACACACACATACGACGGGCTTCTTTCATTTTCCACACACCAAATCCACTCACAAGGCTTTGATCGGCTTGGAATTCAACCAGAAATCTTGTAGTTGGGAAACAAACTTTTTGCCACACAGCCATGACTGTGCCAATAAAGAAACATATTTTAAGAAATAATTTCGTGAATTATTCAAGATTTCATACCATCCATAGATGCCTTTAGCTGAGTGTACATTCTGGTGAAGAGTCCAGTCTGAGGATAAATTCATCTCTTTTTCTCATCCCAGTCACGGAGGCTCTGCAAAGGTTCGTGAGTATTGACCTTCCTCTTATGAATGACCGATACAAAAGCACCAAAAAAGAAAAAATAACCAAAAACACCGATTTCTGACTGAAGCCATTCTAGTTCAAATATGCCTTTAAGGAAGTCGTGAACATCACAGTTTTCATATTCTCCTTCCATGCGTTTTAGCCTGAGATTCGTTAATTGAAATATTTATAGGTCACGTTCATTTCGACAAGACTTCAGGAATTCATTGAGTACAAATTAGAACGAAATAAAAATTGCCTTAAAGCTGTAATTCTAAATTTTCAAATCAAGAAATGTCTGAGAAATACTTGAACCAATTAATTATTACTTAATTATAGTTATGAAGATATTTCATTTTACATTGCGAATAAAGAGAAACAGAGCTTAGTGGACAAAGAAAATGAGAAATAGGTAGGAGAGGTTAGAGAGAGGCGGAGTGAGACAGAGACTGAGGAAAGAGAGAGAGAGAGCAAAGAAAAAGAAAGTAAAAGGAAAGATTGCAATGAAGTAACCGGCAGACATAAAAACAGAGAAGCGAGAGAGAGAGAGGGGGGGAAGAGAGAGAAAGGGAAGGTGACAGAGAGGAGAGAGGGGGAGAGAGGAGACAGGATCGACGCTAAAAACTGGAAAAAATGGATAGAAAGCAAACGACAACAGAGAAGGAAAGTAGGAGGTAGAGGAATAAAAAGGGAAGTGTGTGTGTGTGTGCTTGTGTGTGTGTGTGTGTGTGTGTGTGTGTGTGTGTGTGTGTGTGTGTGTGTGTGTGTGTGTGTGTGTGTGGAAATCCTTCGGTATTAGTAGACAACAACATTCACCCACACAACCTTCCCTCAAGACATGGATAAAGAGGCTAGGCTGAAAACGAGGGTGAATGATATTGTCTCCTCATACCAGCATTCTGTATACCAATAACGATGGATCGCCATATATATATATATATATATATATATATATATATATATATATATATATACAATATATGAGTATATGCATATATATGTACATGTATGTATATACGTTCATCTACATGTACATATAGATACATAACTGGGTACATGACGTGGCAAAAGAACAAGGACAAAATGGTAAACAAGGTGCAACAAACAAGCAGGCCACATAGAAACATCCCCTTCATCAGCTGCCACCATTAAAACTCCGGCGTTTCGAATATATATATATATATATATATATATATATATATATATATATATATATATATAATATACATATTCCATTGTATTTTTTACACGAAACCAATTGGTAAGACCAGCCGTGATGGATATTTAATGCTATACATTTTGGATAATATATATATATATATATATATATATATATATATATATATATATATATGAGGTGTGTCCTGAAATAAACCGGATTTTGAAAGTAAAGCCAACCAGCTGACATAGTGTACTCTCAAATGCAGCGCTGTGTATGAGTGAACTTTAGCTATGTCTTAGAGTAGCCACATCATACCATGTTTGTTAGTTAATTAGCTACACGTCTGGTACACTCGGAAATCTGTCGCAAATTGGACAATAAAGAATTTAGAGGAGCGACGCGTTTGTGTCAAATTCGTTATAAAATAGATTTTTATGGAGACTTACCTCATGCTGTAACAAACCTAGTAAGGGGATTGCCTGAGCCATAAAAAAAATGTCATGTGTATTATTAACACTGGTTTGAAATTTTAGCACAA
Organism: Octopus bimaculoides; assembly: GCF_046866305.1. Taxonomy (NCBI): domain Eukaryota; kingdom Metazoa; phylum Mollusca; class Cephalopoda; order Octopoda; family Octopodidae; genus Octopus; species Octopus bimaculoides. Next base: position 135,530,612 of record NC_142929.1, read on the forward strand.
AGCCAGCAAATACAAAGGAGGGGTAAGTCGGAGACCGAAAGGATGAAAAATGCAAAGTCGACCTCGGTGGAATTTGAACGCAGAACGTAAAGACGCATGAAATACCGCTAAACATCTCGTCCAGCGTGCTAATGATTCTGCTAGCTTGCCGCCTGACGAGTATTATCAATATTCTTTTCTATTCTAGGCACAAGGCCCGAAATTTTTTGGGAGGGGGCTAGTCGATCAGATCGACCCCAGTGTTCAACTGGTACTTAATTTATCGACCCTGAAAGGATGAAATACTAAAGTCGACCTCGGCGGCATTTGAACTCAGAACGTAAAGACAGATGAAATACTGCTAAACATCTTGTCCGGCGTGCCAATGATTCTGCAAGCTTGCCGCCTGACGAGTATTATTAATATTACAAAACGGGACGAACGTTCATTGAAACGGATTCCCAAATTTGGATGACATTTCCATGATAATGGACGACGATAACATTGCGAAAGTGTGTGCTGTTGTCCACGAAAAACCGTTGTTTGACTCTCCATGACGTTTCTTAAGAAGTAAAAGCATCTGTAAAAGTCTGTACCACAGGATTTTAAAGTAAAATAAACGATCTACCTTATTGACATGAATAAAAAGAGTACCGAGTTACAGTCAGTTAGGAGCTGTTTGATGGTTCGAATGATGATGAAAAATTTCTAAAAAAATGTTATAACTGGAAATGAAACGTAGGTATAATGTTACAATGTTAAAATAAAATGATAGTCATTTTCCGACCCTATAATAATGGGGATCAAACGGTAGACTATTCTGGGCTTCAAGAGAACTGAAGCAGGGCCAATGACTTTGTGGTGGGTCCCTCCCTAAAAAAATTAAAAAATTAAAAGGCCACTGTTTTGAGAAAACAAACCTCATTTCTCGGAACCCGAAAATAGCCTCGTGCTGTCAATTTTTCCTCGGTCACTTTGGTCGTTTTAGTGTATTGGATCTTCCTCGCCATGATCAAGTAAAAGAGAAAAAACCCCATCAGAGTTGCTCAAATGAGATGAAGATGATCATCTTTTTTTTTATAGGAAGGGCATTGTTCCACGTGATGACGATTATCAGAGAGATTTAGAAAAAGAGCACCGATCAAAGGCAGTGAACTGGTAGACCCGTTAAAGGGCGGGATGAGATGTTTTGCAGTATTTGTTCCGACTTTTTGTATTCTGAAGCAAAGCGTGCAACGACACAGGTGCCAGACTATAGTGACCAGAGTCAGTGTCCTTTCCTTTGAATAAACATCGGCAGCGTAGAGATTAGAGACTTCTATGATAGTCTTTCTAGAAAATAATCTTACCCAGGTCTGGACACACACGTGCAGATGTATAATCACCACTGACCGACGGAAGCCCCTATAAGGAAGGAGTGAAGAAAAACAACACCTGTCTTTTATTTGATGTCATTGGTAATGTTTTTTTCTTAGAACCTGGGCTTAAGATAAATTTCGAAAGGGAAGGGTACTGTCTGTTGAACTAACCTCAATATATAATTGATAATTTAGGAAAGGGGCGCTAAAAATGGTCAAGAACCACTGATCTACACCATCAATCAATCACTCGCCGTTAGAACTTCTATCCTATCACAGAAGAAGGAAGGAAGGACACACTGGATATTATTGCCTGAACAGAAAACGTGATGGTCACGACCGGAATACATTTGATCAAAGGTTTGCTGGATCAGAGTGACCCGACACTAAACAACAGCTATTACTGATATGAGTTATGTCGCTGCTTGACAAGCTAGGAATAGCAGTCAAAGTTTCCTCATATTACAACTATTGTCTTACGAAAGGATGGGATGCATTGGACACTGTAGTCAAAGAAAATGAGACAGAGTGGCTATGGTTGGAGCGCCTTAGATTACAGGTTTTTTTTATCAGGGCTGACCTGGGACTAAGCAACAACAACAACAGTAAGGACAATTAATGGAAACTTACGTTGTTTTGCACTGGTTCACTTCTACCTTGATTAAGCAGACATTTTAAACTAAAGAAATACTTGGTTTCAACAATATACCTACGTCTCTCTCTCTCTCTCTCTCTCTCTCTCTCTCTCTCTCTCTCTCTCTCTTTCACACACACACACACACACACACACACATACACACGCACACTTTCTCTCTCATTCTCTCTGATCCAATGTCGTCGACACAGAACTTAAACTGTTTAATTTGAGCATCTTCAGTGCATTGAGAGAGAGAGAGAGGTTGGAAAGGAGAGAAAGAGTGAGCTTAGAATTGGACTAAAAAACGAAAGAGAGAGAGAGGGGGGATTGGAGAGACAGAGGGAGGGCGAGAGAAGGAGACTTAATGAAAGACTAAAGCATGTGAAAGGAGAGATAGAACTGGAGAGAAAGAGACTAAAAATGATGGAAGACACGGTGTAAGAAAGAACAAAAGAAAGAACAAAAGAAAGAATGGTAGACCATAAAAAAATAAAAGAAAAAGAAAAATGGTAGAAAATAACAGGAATGGTAGAAAATATGACGGAGTGGTAGAATATGATAAATAAAGATTGGTAGAAGGTGAAAATGACAGATAGAAGGAATAAGTGCGATAGCGTATATTCAG